>NC_136514.1:78222152-78407152 GCF_053919585.1 Euprymna scolopes
AGCGCTTATGGAATTAGAGATTCGTCGTCTAGTAAATTCGAATAAACACAGGGTATCAAGTCATAGTAAGAGGCAAAGATGTGAGCCTTACGGCTTCTATAAGCTGCTTTTAGCAAAATGGGGCTTGTCACCTTTCAGAAATTAGGTTGGCAGCAGCGGTCAAGATGTGTAAGGAGAGGTAGTCAGCGGAGTGGGTTTGGGCTAAGGAGGAAATGGTGGGGAGAAAAGGGGGAAATAGACTAATGAATTTATGCAGGGAATTTCTTAAAGGTTACTTGTAGAGGACATAGGAATTGGTCAGCATTAAACAGTTAGAGCATAGAAGTAGGAAAATGAAGAAAATTAAACTTATGTTGATAACTAATTTATTTATTGCGGACTATTATTCTCATCTTCATTAGTTGTTGCTTCACGACGTTTCGGACAACTATTCCTCTGGCCTTCATCAGGTGATAACCGCGACGGATAGGAACTTCGAATCTCCTAACTGCATTCTCAGCAATCACTGCCATCCGTAGTTGTTGTCGTCTCACCACGTTTTTGGCCAAGTAAGCCTCTGGCCGGCTTTGGGTAGGATTGAAACGCATACCAATTTTTTAATTACAACTAAACGAGATATATAACATTATAACACCAGTGTTATTCCAAGAATTTGAGGATAATGTTGAAATAGTATTATTCACAGTGTAATAAAATCAATACTTTTGAACGAAGCGAATTTTTTTTTAAAGAAAAATTTTCTACCAGTATAATGTATTATATGAACTACCGACTAATTAAATTTTTAAGGCGATTAAGCTAATTATCATAAATTGTCCGAATAATCATCATAATGATACTAAAATGAAAATCTAATGTAATAAGTGTTATTTTGATCATTCTAGTTGACTATTTTAATAAAGAACATGACCAAGAAATTATTGAATGAAACATAACAATTTTGATAATAATCGCGAGATAAATAAGGGTACTATTTTTATTAGTGCTTCTACTAAATCTGTTAATTAAAACAATTATAGTGACTGTAGAAATAATGATAATAACAATAATAGTAATAATACTAAAAATAACGGCAACTATGTTAACTATGATATCCTGAATAGTGACAGCAATAACAATCTAATGATGGATTTAAAACGGTTATGTAGTTAGAGCAGAATCGGAGTCTATGTTACATATTTAATATATTAAGGGAGGACTTGAGTAATTCGTTATTGTTATAAATATATATATATATATATATATATATATATATATATATATTCATTTAAAATATAATCATAGAAAGTAAAAAAGATACCATGATGCACAATCTCATTGGTAACTGAAAACATTGTTCATCATGTTACGGAGATGTAAGCAATTAAAACAATAAAGCAAATTAAGCGCTAGTACATTATCTCTTCTCTTCTCTTCTTCTATCTTCTTCTAATTCTATATAAATAGAATGAACTCATTTTTTCCCGTCTGATTTTGACATTAATAGGATTAAAAATCAAGATATTTCATGCAAATATAATATGCACAAACGGCAGAACAATATCTGAGGTGTGTTATAGGCTTATTATTTCTCAAATTCCTCGATAATCTTAGATTTCTATACTTTTTCTGCTGAGAAGTCACGGCCAAAATCGGTTAAGATCAATGGAAGTGGTAAAATATTTTCTCTCTAATAAATTCCTCCTCCCCCTGCCACCACTTAACACCGTTTGGGGATCGTTCACAAGGAACAGTTGAGAAGAGAACACCGGTTTGGCTTCGTAGTTCTTTCATGTGAAGTTATTTAAAATCACTAAACTAAGCTGCAGTGCTCTGTGGCGTAGTGGTTAGCGTGCTTGACAATTCACATTATATTTGCACGTTCGCGCCGACCTACCGTGGTCGTTTTTTTTTTTTTTTTCCTAAACAACTGGAATGGACTTTTCTTGGTGGCCGAACTGTTAACGTTGCAGATGTTGTTTTTTTTCACTCTTTATTTTCCTACTTTTACTCATGACTCCGGGTTTGATCCTTCCTACTTACCTACCATAACATTTTTTAAAACTCCCGGAAACAAACACTCGGGCAACGCCGGGTACCCCTGCTAGTTTAAAATAAAATAAAAATGAGATAAACAAGGTATAAGGACTATGTGGAGCTAGTTATTAGGCAGTAAATAAGATGCCAAGGAAGTTAAGTGATTTCAAAGTTTTATATTTGTATTTTGCTTTATGTTAGCATTGGAATATCAATTCGCTTCTAGTATTAATTAAATTAATATTTTGTAGGGAAGTTATTATTCTTAATGACTCAGATCAGCACAGGCGACAGAGTTTGGATCCTTGAGTATACGATTTGGACTTACCTATAATTTCCCGTTTAATTGAAAACGAGGTGTTCTTAGCTTTAAGGTTTTTTTAATAACGTTGTTAGGGTTTTATCTGTTTCACATGTGCGTCCATATTGTTAAATGATGACATATTGTTTGAAATTCTCAGCTTAATTAAGATAGAAGTTGGCCGTATATGGGTATATGTTTTGGGTGTGTTTTGGTTGCTGTTGTTGGGGATATGGATCCTACATATGTTATGGTTGGGGTATGGAATTTTCGCAGTGGAGCGGGTTGTCTAAGTTGTTATTATGGGAATTACTCGGGAAGTTCTCACATTATTCATATTGCCATTGTTATCTCCATGCAGGTTCATTGGGGGATAGTTTTGATCGGGTTATTAGACTGTCCTAGGACTTGCAGTTGTGAACGGATGGAAGAGTTTATTTGGTGGAGGGGGTTAAAGGATATCTCAAATACGGTGCAAGAATAAATCACATCCTTATTTATGCAATTGTCAAGAAGTCATTCATGCTTATTCTGGCAATTATATTAAGTTTTAAAGCTTAATAGGAAAGGGGTTAATTGAGATTATTTCATTTTTTTATTATAAGATACAATTGTCTATGCTAAATTAGGCATTGTGGCGTACAAGATCTTGATGGAGTTCATATTAAATAATATGCTATATCAATGCGGGTATTTGAATGAATTTTTAACAATATTGAAAAACTCCCTTCGATCGGTAGAAAGCATGTGTTGCACAGCGACGATCTCGCCCTTTGAACATTGTGTCAGTTTCAGAAATAATAGAAGGCTCCTATCGGTCTCGGGATTTGTACACAACTAGTCAACTAGTAGATGGTCTGCAATATAAAAAGAAACCCTGTTTTCAAAAGACGGAAATGGAATCATGTCCTCTTTTCTGATGGCGAAAATTTTATCGCTTCTACTCTGTAACTGCTTGCATATTTATGACGGATTATATGAAGAGATTTGTTTTAATACTTAAAAAAAATAGTAGGCTTTTAATATTAGTGTCATTGCAAGAAAAGAACTCAACTTTATAGATATTGTAAGTATTTGGATTATTTGTACTACTGTTCTCATCTTTAGAGTTAATTGCACAACGTCTCTGCCGATGTATCCTTCGACCTTTTTCGTGCGTATTTTGTTGGATTTGGAACTCTTTCTGTCGAACTTTGGAATTTGGAACGGAATTCTTAATTTAATGACCAGGATAACATTTTCTCGTTTCGTCAGCTAATGACTCCAACGACATCCAGCGACGTCCATTGGTAGAGAAAATGCAGTGAAAAAACATTTTTAATTAGATTATTTAATTATTTTTTAAGAAATTCATTTTAATAATTAAATTGAAATATTTTCTTATCGTTTAATCAATTTTGTCAAAAAAAAAAAAAAATGAAATGCGTATTGTACGGTACAATCGCATTGACACACCCGTTCTTGCCAGATCACCGAAGTTAAGCAACGTTGAGTCTGCCTAGTACCAGATGGGTGACTATTTTGGAAGGCGAGGTGCTGTATGTACCGTGAGGTAAAATACCAGGTTGAGAAACTGGTGCGGTCTATCTTTCTCCCGAGGGTAGATGGAATTCTCTTATGTCGTGGTAGGAACCCCGTCTAGTGAGAAAAATACCCTTGATAGCCCTGGCGAAGCATCAAGTATTCAGCAACCGACAAGATTTGAATTGCACTACAAACTCATGTAGTGAGTTCAATCCGCGCTGGGTGGATGGATGGCGAAACAGAAGTGATGACAAAATTCCACCAGAGCAACAGCGTAAAAAATATTACATATTATATTTAAAACCTGCTTTGCCTTTGGCATACAGAAGCAATTATCTAGAGAAGAAAATAAATCTTTATGCTTTGAAACTCAGATGCTACAATGCACCTGTGTTTTTATTTTTTATGTTTTTTTTTCTGAGATTTGAACGGTAAAGACATAACAGACCATAGTCATCGTTCGTCAGGTACTTTAAACTTTTATATTGATCAAATAAGCCGCGGATGGTAAAATTAAAGTATATAACTATTTTTATTTACACTATTAAATTATTCTTTGGAGAAATAACTTTTAAGAATTAAATTAAAAATATTGCGTTGTTGTTAGATTTTGTAAAAAAACAAGTAAAGTAAAAGAAATGCGGAACAAAAATAAAAACAAAAATACTCCTGAGCAACTTTGAGTATGGAAAGATAGTAAACTCTCTCTCTCTCTCTCTCTATATATATATATATATATATATATATATATATATATATAGAGAGAGAGAGAGAGAGAGAGAGAGAGTAACTATGTAACTATCGCTGGACGCTGCATCCCTACTATGTTACCTTGCATCTTCTCCCCTCTTCTGATGAGAAGCATTAAGCTTCGAAATACCTTGGTATAAAAAGTTCTTACTTTCCCTACACCGCTAATTGATGCATCCCCTTGTTGAATAAATGAATAAATCGATATAAATTTGTATAGAATTTTATATTGTAATTTTATTTTTTTCTTACTTTATTGATACTCTCTCTCTTTCTCTCTCTCATTCTCTCCCTCTCTCTCTCTCTCTATATATATATATATATCGTATTCTCTCTGTGTGTATATATATATATATCATATTCTCTCTCTCTCTCTCTCTCTATATATATATATATATATATATATATATATATATATATAGAGAGAGAGAGAGAGAGAGAGAGAGAGAGAGAGAGAATACGAGTGAAAATACGTTGGTCCTTGATTGATGATGTAGGTATTCCTGATTGCAATTTGCGTTTCCCAAAAAGATCAAAGTAATGTTATAATTACTTCTAGGAGTAATTCTTGGTTATAGATAAGCGGAAACGAAAATGTTGAGAATAAGATATAACACAGTTCGGAACTGAATCAAAAGAGGACAAACTTATGAACGAATAACTAAACGAAATAAACTAGCTGCAACAACGATTAAAACAAATGGAAGGGGGAAAAATATTTTTAAAAAATTAACAAAGTGAAATAAATAAATAAAATTTATATTAACTTTAGATAACTTATCGAATTCATAACCTATAAGGCACCGGAAATTGAGGATTTTACTGCGAGACTAGCACACCAATTTTACACGCAACATCCGGCATCGACACCAAGAGAAAACGTAACAACGATTAAAACAAACAAGTTCGAGAGATGTCTGTTTATGCTTCTTCCAGCCTCTGATGAAGAGAAATTTTCTCGAAAATATGTCGGAAACTCACGCATCTAAAATCCTGTGCGACGCACTATGTTCAGCAAAAAACAATAGGAATAATTAAAAATTATTTAAATCCCTTCAATATTGTCCTTGTTATTTATGTTACTATATAGACCAGTTCCATGACAATATTGTGATAGTCCTCAAACGTAACCCTTTCATTAAATACTACGTTACGACTTAATTAATTTTATAAAATGACAAAACAAATAATTGGAACGAAAGTGAGTACAAAAATCACTTTCAAGCAACTTCGATAATGTTAAAAACTATGTTTTTTTGTGTGTAGAATACATTTGAAATACGTTTTTTATTATTATTTTATTAGTTTATATTACAGAGTGAAACGATAAAATTGTCGCCCTAGAAAAGGTGACATGTTTTCATTTCCGTTTGATTAAAAACGGTTTTCTTTTCTTCTTGCATATCAGTTGTGTACAAAATTCAAGGGCGCTAGGAGCCTTTTATTATGTCTAAAAGTGACACAATGTTCAACGAGCGAGATCGGAGATGTACCGCTGTACAACTCATGCTCTCTACCGATCGAAGTTATGACAACAGGCCCATTGACAGCACACTCATAATGCAAATCCAGACGGTTCAACGATTGAGGGCATAGTTCAACGAAGTTTACGAACACGGTTATAGTTTGAAAGTCAGCACCAAAGTGTGCTTGGATGGATGTGCTGAAGAGTGTGATGATCCCACGGTGCAATTAGGTGGCAAACACAGCCCACAAGTTCAAAGAGGTCCAGGCTTGGCATCAGAAGATGTGCTATGACTTTGTACTTTTCTCTCATTGGCCTCCCTCCCCAAACTTGACTACTCTCTTTGGTCATACGTTGAGAACATCACCAACGTGGCCTCCCACAATAACAAAGCCAGCTTGATCGACGCCATCCGCCGAGTTCCGGCCGGAACTTGTGGAAAAGGCATACTCCCAGTTTCGGATCCGTATCGAGACGTTGATTGCGACTGAAGGCGGCTACATTGAATAGATGTCCGCTCTACTACATAATCAATTACCTAAATTAATTATCTGCAATGAAATTTTTCAAATAAAGCTGAAGTTTTATTATTTTTTAGAGCCACAAATATATCGTTCCAGCTTGTACATATCTTTGTATGCGCAAAGTTCTATGCTCATATATCATTTAAAGATATTTTTCGTGTAATCTTTGCTATACTGTTAGGGAATTAATATTAATGTGTCTGCAGTTTTCAAGTATTCTAGATTCAGAATTTCCTCTGGATACACGTACGGGCGGACGGGCAAATATTTATTATTTATCGGTAAATTACGAAAGCCATAAATATTTTCTTTTCCATGTTACCAGAGATAAACATAATGGATGCGAAGTTTGTTGTTTTCAGCCACGCCAATATATCACAAGCGTATCGCCAAACTGACACTAAAAATGGAATTCTATGCTCTGGCAAGGGACTACAAATACTGAATGTACAAGAAATACTCATTCAAACCATGATAAAGCGATAAAATATAGGTGTGAACAATGATATGCTGGTTGTCAGCAGAAACCTGCGAAGAAGTGCCGCACATTGATTTGATAATCAAATAATCAATATATAAGGAATTCAAATTTTAGAAAGAAGAATTGGGAATAAAACGCATGATTTTTTTTTTTTTTTTTTTTTTTTTTTACAGCCGAAGATAACATTTTTGAGATTTAGAAATTATCGACGCTGCAATTAGAATTAGTAGGATATTGATATTAATTTGGAATGACAGATGAAAACATACAACACCGCGTACTCTCATACATAGATATGGCATGAATAAGTAGGCGGTCTATGAAAAAATAAATGTACGTTTTTAAAACTTCTGGGGTTCTTTTGTTGTTGTTTTTTTTTTTTTTTTTTTTTTTGTTTTTTGTTTTTTGGGTATTTTTTTGTTCTTTTGTTTGTTTGTTTTTTGTTGTTGTTTTTTTCATTTTACTTTGCTTCAGTCGAAGTTCTCAGAAATCAAGGGGTCCACGAGCTGGGGCTAACACTTGAACTCTACATGAGATACATAGATATTCCAATGTTCTATGAAACTTTCTTATCTCTCAAACACTGAGTGAGTAAAGAAATTGAGAACATAATTCCCTCCCCCCCCAATTAACCATTTTCATATGTTGTAATATATCTTTCGTTTTTATCTGTTGGTCTTACTGGATTCCAGGACAAGAATTTATCTAGTCTGGTGGACTATCCAACTTCGTACAGTCACTTGAGATAACATCACATGGAGAAGGTGTACCAATCCTCATAAAAGCTAAAAGTGAGGAGATCTTCCTTGGGCAGCAAATACTTTGTGATTTTGAATATTTGGTCAGGGTTTACTTTTGGGGAAAAGTATCCTAATACCAGATTGTTCTGACAAATCCCTGCAGAGAGATACCTTAGACATTCGAGGATAGTATCTAGTAGGCATTCAAGTTCTCTCCTTTTTCCGTAATAGGCAACACTATGAGACGTTAGATCATTCTATCTCAAGAGGTGTATCACTCTCGACGCAACCCTGTACTTTCATAAGAGTTAAATGCGTCCTAATATGGAGTACTGTTGTCACATTCTGCGGGGGAGCTGCTAAGAGTACTCTTGTAACCTAACGCGGATGTACAGATGCGCGGATGTAAATGCAATCAAAATGACGTCACATGTAAGAAAAAAGGGTGATAAAAAAGAAGTAGAGCGATCACAAAAGAAACGAGATAACGTTCGTGATTTTGTGAGAGACAAGATAACGTCTGAGATCTCGTGAGAGACGTGGAGAACGTACTAGACCACATATGTGACGTCACAGCTGTACGAATGAGGAAATAAATGTGGTTGCTACAAAGAATAATCGAGTTAGGGTTATTTCCTATTCTTTGTCTTGATCCCCTTTGCGACTGTAACTGCACACAACGTGTGTTGGTTCGCAGACAACGTTACAACTTTTCCCGTTTTGACGTAGATAAAAATGTTTATTTTATCTAAACTAGAATCTAAATAAGGACATTCAAAAGTATAATTACCCCTTTTCTTAATATCAAACATGATGACTTACACTCCTGAAAAAGGCCAGAAGTTTGTATCACAGTCTAGAGCATAACACTTCAATATTCATGAATAAGTTTGTTGATGAGGTTTTACAGAAAAAAAAATGTTAACGATAGGAGAAAGGGGAATACAAAGATCACATTTTATTTTGCATTTTACTTTAAACAAGAATCTAAATACAAACTTCGAAACTATAGAATTAACTCTTTTTCAATAGCAATCATAAAGACTTGTACACCTGAACGAGGTCAGAGGTAACATCTCGGATCAGTTTTCAACTGTTCAATAATCATCAATGTTTCTTTTTATGACGCTTTACAGACAAAATGTTAATGAAGGAAGAAAGGGGAGACACATAAACCACGTGGTGACACAATCATTCACACGCATGCGTATTGCTTGTGTGTTTCTTTATCAAACGCGCACTTGTGGTTATCTCCGGTATTTAATTATAATAAAATCTTTCTACATACGTTTTTGCCAGGTTTGGTCCGGTTTTTCCATTGCTGCTTTTCCTGGTGTGATGCTGTTGGTCCGTATCGTTGGATCATCTAGTGGTTTTGATATATTACTTATTTGACGAGCAAACTCCATTCTTGAAATCATAATTAGACTAAAAAAGGGGCTTCCTTCAGTCTTGAAAGATTATGGATACCCACGATAAGGGTGCCTGCGCGTGAAATTTGTGTGGCAAGAGTTGCGCAATCTCCAACCACACATATCCTGAGTCGACATTCTCCAACCACACATCTCCTGAGTCGACATTGTTGAATACCAGTGGCAAGTGCAGGTTCAGAACGACTGGAAACAATGCCGAGACAAGCAGAAAGCACATACAGCGCCTAGAATTCCTAAATGGTCACCCATCTGGCACTAGCTAGACTCAACTTTGCTTAACTTCGGTGATCTGACGAGAACCGGTGTGTCAACGTGATTGTATCGTATACAGTTAGACTACTGACAGTCTAAATGCTTTTATTATCAAACATAGTTTCTTTCAAAAGACAAGGGACTCTTTCAAACAGAGGAGAGAGAATAGATTATTCCTTAGAAAAAAGATTAGTCTAAAATCGATTTGCAACTTATAATTATATATCTACAATTAATTAATTCTAGTGTGTTTCACAACATGTAACAAACGTATATCTTCAGGTCCGTCGACGGACGGAAGGGCTTGAGGAATTCACGTTTTGTCCTTACATGCTTGACACGTGTATCTCTTTGTTTCCCATATATCAACTGCCAAAAAGATACCGTTTCAAATTTGAATCTAGTAACGGCTTCATTCGCGCTATTACGTCATCAAGAACACAAAAAAAATACTTCAAATTTGAATTCAGCGATCAGTTGATCAAACCTTTCACATCAAGTATCTACACAATGATTATTTTATGAATTTTTATTTCCTGCGTGATTGAGTATACCGAGTACGTTTCGGTCGCTGCCGTGCTCTACTGAAAATGTACTTAAATGACATAAGTTTAACATGTACACTAGTTGAGCTAATCTCCCTTACCACCGGCGTAGGGCCAGAATCTATAAGGAGTGGGCCTAAGAATAATGACAAGTATAGTACGAAGGTTTGTTGTTCTCATCTCATCAGTAGGGCTATGACAACAGCATATTATTTTCCTTGTTTTGATTCTCAGGTATATATCCATTGACATCGTATATGTTTTTATGTGGAGTGATGTGGTTCTCAGTTGATTAATTTAATCTAACTGTGTCAGATATATACTCGAGAGTTAAAACAATGAAAAGAATATGCTGTTGTCATAGCCCTACTCATAACGGTAGTGGTGGATGGCCGTCGTCCACACTGTTGGTTCTGCCAAAAGCAGGGGCACATGGCTAGGAGTTGCCCCCAAAGGGTAACCCCTAATCAAACAACCCAAAAGGCGGTCACAACGCCCGCACCAAAACAGGCGGCAACAACCCCTACAACTGCAGCACCAACCCCAGCTCCAAGGAAAACCCAAACCACCCAGGAGGCCAAGGGGGAAGAATGGAGCACGGTAGTGAGACAAAAGCGGAAACACATAATCCCTTCTGCCACCGTCCCACCACCAGCCCAAAAATCGAGGCAGGAGCCTCTGCAAATGCAGCAACAACAACAGCCACCGCAGCCAATTCCGCGGAAACAACTGCAGCAACAACTACTGCAGCAGCAAAACCAGCAAGTGCAGCAGAAGCAGCAGCAGCAACGACACCAGCGAGAGCAGCAACAACAAAAACAGCTGCAGCAGCAAATAAAGGAGCAGACACAACCAACGGTCCCCACACCAATCGAGACGGGGATCAAGCGGAGAAAAGACTGCTCCTCTGAGGATGAATCCGCAAGTGAGAGGGAGAGGAATTCAACCTCACCTCTCCCCGGTTCATTCGAAAGAATGAAAAGGAAAAACAAAAGAAGAAAAGAGGAAGAAAAGGTGGCCCCCACTCCCTGTGAACATACACCACCCCTAACAACAAAATCCACTTCCACCCCCAAACCACACACTGCACCAACACCAGACACCGCACCAACACCAGACACCGCACCAACACGAGACACCACACCAACACCAGACACCGCACCAACACCAACACCAACACCAGACACCGCACCAACACCAAACACCGCACCAACACCAGACACCACACCAACACCAACACCAACACCAGGCACCACACAAACACCCGTCCCCACACCAAGGCAAACTGAGCCACTACCCCAAAAAGAAAATGAAAAGAATGAACCGAGGGAGAGGAGAGACTCCTCTGCCTCTTGCAGACCAAAGGTCCTTGCCCCTGAGGAACTATGTAATGTAGACCCTCTATCTGTGGCCACAGACATTTCCCATTGGCAGAGGAAAAACTTAAAACCTCTGCTCGATTACAAACAGATAGAGGGGAAAGATGTAAATATCCCCTCAAACTTCCCGGACGCCCCACTCCTAATAACTTTTGTCAGAACTCCAGAGGCCTGCAAGACCAACTTGTGGACAAGGCTGCAGGCCGCTGAAGGGGCGTTTCCGGGAATTGAACTGGTGAAAAAAATGACCCTTCTCTTGATGAACTGTCAAAACAATGCAAGGGAAGGGTCCCCGTGTTGGTCCATCCGTCACTCTACAGGGCCATAAAATTAATTTATCCTTTGGACGTCGGCGGCATTGCGAGAGAAGGTCAGGATATGAAAAACCTGACCACCTTGAGCATGGCACATAACGTCGGCGTCCTCTCCCCAGCTGACTTCGGAGCTGAGTGTGACACACCCTAAGGTAGGTACCATGGCTTTGAATTTGGCTAGTTTGAATGCGAGGGGCTTGAGATCACCGGGCCGGCCGGCTCGCCTCCGGCACGACCTCTTGTCCCTGGGAGTGGATGTGGCTGCGATTCAGGAGGCACATTTCGTTTCCTCTGTGGACTGTCAGGTGCTGGCCAGAGATTTTGAGGTTTTCTCAGCATATGGCAGCCCGCGGGGGAAGGGAGTTTCCGTGCTGGTTAAACGTACCCTGTCGGCGACGGTCGACGTTGTCCATAGAAATGCGGTGGGCAGGCTGGTTGTGGCCGATGTTGCCGTAAAAGATTCTGTGTTTCGGGTGATCGCGGTTCATACGCCCAGCACCGCTCGTGAGAGGATCTCATTCTTCAGTCAGCTTGACGCGTTTGTAGATTGTCGGAAGCGGGTAGTGCTAATAGGAGATTGGAACGCCATCTTAGACCCCGAGATAGATAAGGTAGGAGGCGATGCTAGAGGATCGGAGAGGTGCGAGTCCAGCCTGGCTGATCTGATGGCTAGATGCGGTCTGGTCGACAGGTTTCAGTTCGAGAATCCGGGGCGGGAGATGTGGACGTGGACCAATAGCGTTTCCTCCTATCCAAATACCTATTTGGACAGGATGTTAGTTAGGAGAGGCGAAGTAGACTTCTTATCTTGTCCCACGTTCACTTGGCTAGGCCAGACGGACCATAAATTAGTTATGGCCCGGCTGAAGCAAGGAAATAGGCCTAAGTTAGCGGGGTACTGGAAGTTAAACACCTCCCTTCTGGAGATACAAGACTTCCAAGATCAGTTAAGAGAATTGATTAAAAAGGCACTAGTGGAGGCGGTTACCGGGAGTAAGTGGTGGTTAGGTCTCAAAGCCAAGATCAGAAGCTTCTCCGTCAAGTATGCCCAGCGCCTCGCACTAGATAAGGCCAAGACGAAGAAGCAGCTAGAGCAGAAACTAGCCCAGGCTACGAGGGAGGGTGATAGGGTTAGTCAGGAACTAGCTAAGCAGGACCTTCTACGCAAGACTAGCGAGCGTTACGAAGGCCAAGTAGTTAGAGCTAGGCTTAGAAAGATAGGCAACGAAGCAGTCAATTCTGATGCAGACGTGCGCCGTGGGGTTTCTAGGCGTGGCTCGGACAAATATATTGCGAAAGTCAAACATCCGGATGGACGCACCCTGGAATCGACTCGGGAGATCTGCGAGGGGTTTCGAGAACATTTTGAGAAGCGTTTTACGCAGCAGCCCGATCTTCCGGTCCTTGAGTTTAGCGACTATTTGGCTGACTCTCCCCGCCTCGAGGCGGCTAGAGCGGCTGGTTGCGAGGGCCGGGTGACGGAGCGGGAGGTCTTTACTGCGCTGAAGCAGGTCAGCTGTGACAGATCACCAGGACTTGATGGTCTGCCATACGAACTGTACTTGAGGCTGTCGCCCATGTTTCTGCCTCTTCTGACGGATATGTTCAACCATTGGTTTGCTCAGGGATCCATCCCAGGGCAGGTGACCAAGGGAGTGATCACATTGCTGAAGAAAGGTGACGGGCATGGAGGGGAAGAGTTAGACGACTACAGGCCCATAACTCTGCTAAACAGAGTTGAAGATTTTGGCCAAGGTCCTGTCGAATCGGCTGCAGGTTGTTATCGACGAGTTGGTTGAACCGGAACAGAACTACGCTGTGAAGGGGAGATCGATTCAGAACAACTTGCACCAGATCCGCACGATCCTAGAGGGGGGAATAGATGACGACACGGAAGCCGCGCTGATAAACTTAGATCAGTCCAAAGCTTTCGATAGGGTCGACCATCGTTTCCTGGCATCTGTCTTAGAGGCCGCCAGTTTTAAACCGGACTTTTGCAAGTGGATCTCCATAATGTATCGACAGCCCATGGCTGTCGTGCAAGTCAACGGAAAGCGCTCGAAACCCTTTGTTATCTCTCGGTCGGTTCGTCAGGGTTGTCCACTGTCGCCCCTGCTTTATGTCCTGGCTTTGGAGCCTTTTCTCCGCAAGCTGAGACATGGGGAGGCAAATTTTGCCCTGCGCGGAATGGCTCTGCCTGGCGGCTCAGCTGCCAAGGTATCCGCGTTCGCCGATGATGTCACGATCTTCGTGTTGGGCTTCAGAGACATTGAGGTCGTGTCGGAGGCACTCACACAGTACGAAAGAATCACGGGGGCCAAGATAAACCGCAACAAGTCGGTAGGACTGCGGTTGGGCGCATGGAGTGGCAACGAAAACCTCCCTGCGCCCTTCAGCTGGACAGATGGCCCGGTCCGGATCCTCGGCGTGTGGTTCGGACCGGGTCTTCAGCTTGACAAGAATTGGTTGGAGGTACGGTCAAAGGTGGAGGCTGCAGTCAATTCGTGGCTTCCTAGGAAACTTTCCTTAAAGGGTAGAGCTGAGGCGTGCGCCACTTACGTCTTTCCTCTCATCCTTTACCGACTGGCCGTACTTCCCCTGCCTGCACAACACCTAAAAGCTCTTGTCGAACTCTTGTCCTCGCTCCTTTGGAACAGAGGAAGACACTGGGTGAGCAGACAGGTCTGTATCTAACGTCCGTGTGAGGGAGGCTTGGGAATGCCGGACTTGAAGTGTCATCGAGATGCTGAGAGGCTGGCCTTCCTGAGCCACTATATGCAGGATGACCAACCGTGGCACCCCGGATGGACGCACCCTGGAATCGTTCTCGACCCTTCCATCGAGAGCCGTCGCAGGCCGCGGGGAGAATCTGCCTACATGAAAGAGTGCCGAGCCGCGCTAAAACGACTACCAAGGTCCAGTGACCTTGTGACTGCTACCCGTAGGGAACTCCACAGGGATCTAGTGAAGGGGGCCGCTGACGACCCGCTATGCGCGCGTTTGGGGTGGCAGCAGAGTGAGATCCGCTCCGCGTTGAGCTGGGCGTCAGGTTCGAGTCATCTGAACAATTCGGAGTTCTCTCTGACCTGGCGATTGGCCCGAAATGCACTTCCACTCAACAACATACAATGCAGTTCCGGGTTTTTGGAGTCGCCTGATTGTCCCCGTTGTGGGACAACGGCCGTAGAAACTACGGATCACGCTTTCTTCGATTGCCGCGAACTCCGCCAGTACTGGTCGTATGTCAGCGGAGTGACGGCTCGCATCGATCCTGAGCATCCTCGCCCAATTACTGTATCCAATGTTGTGGACAACGTGAGGCCGCCGTGGGACCGGGAAAGACAAATGGTCTACGTTACGATCCTGGCCGTGGCGAGAATGGTGATTTGGACGTCGCGTCTGCAAGGTTGGCGGGGTTGTTGTCTTTTTCTGATCAAGATCTGATCGCGTTCTTTAAACACCAACTACGGGTGAAGATCAGATGTGATAGAAGAAGGCTGCATCGCGCGGCATTTGACAGAAGATGGATACATGTGGCAAGTCTGTGTGTACGAAGAGGAGCCAAATTTGAATACGTGTTCCCCGCCTAGGTGTGGAACGCGCAGTTCTGTAAAGTTAAATTAAACAAGTAGTCTCTCAGCTAGCTGAGTGTGTGTTCCATCACTCCCCGATTAGGAAGCCTCCAAGATCCCCATCCCCTCTTACCTGCAATTTTTGTTTTCACCCCTTCCTCTAAATTTTACCCATCTTGGAGAAAAAGAAATACAAACTAACCTCCATCCCTTACCCACAAAAATTTTCTTTTCTCCATTCACCCCCATCTAGAGGGCATCCCCACCTAGAGACTGACCCGCAGAAACGAGGTTCCTTTTACAAACCTAGTGGAACGGGCAGTCTATCAACTAGACGGGGTTGGGAGGGTCCTACTAATCACCTTTTGCTTTTTCTTCCCCCGCTCTCGACACAAATGAATTATTGTTACCATTTTATTGTTATCTTTTTTGTTTTTACACGTCAATAAAAAATGTTTTAAAAATTGGGAGTTAAGTAGGACGTCCCCCAATATGAAAGGGTGAATGCGGTATTATGGTGAAAGAAGATACTAGCTGGGAGAAACTTTTGACTTTGTTTAGTTCTGGAGTGACAAGGAAGACCAACGACCCCCAAAATCCCCCCTTTTGAGTTGGCCATGTGCCTAAGTTTTTTGCTCATCGTTGATTTTTTTCCTGTATTTTTTAACATGAATAAAAGATTTAATATCTCAAAGTGTAGTATCTGCCAGAGCAGATACTGCAAGCAAAGACCATATGTGGGGGCAATCCCACATATAAGACCTTGGTCAATGTAGGGGCAACCCTTCATACCAATTGTCACTATCCAGCTCCCCTACTCCCCGGTGAGTTAGTCCCCATTTCCCCTTCACTCCTCACATTAAAAACTGGCCTTGTGCCTTATTTGCTCGGTGGGGGAGCAAATAAATACAGTCTTTTGACCAAGATTAAAGTGTAGTATCTACTGGAACAGATACTGCCAGCAAGGACCATATGTGGGGCAGCTCCACATATAAGACCTTAGTCAATGTAGGGGCAACCCTTCATACCAATTGTCACTATCCAGCTCCCCTACTCCCCGGGGAGTTGGTCCCAATTTCCCCTTCACTCCTCACATAAAAAATCAGCCTTGTGCCTAATTTGCTCGGTGAGGGAGCAAATAAATACCCTTTTCTTGGCATTTTGGTCAAGATCAAAGTGTAGTATCTGTTCTTCCTACATGCTGTACTTATGTTTGTGGGGGATCACTTTTCTGTATTAATTTAATGTAAAATGATCACCCGCTTTACAACCAGTCAGTCTCAAAGCGATTCAAGTCATTCTCCAGATAATTCAAGTTGTTTTTGAAGGATTCCAATTATTTTTTAAGCATTCAAGTCATTCTTAAGGTCATTCAATTCATCCTTAAGTTCATTAAAGTCATTCTAAGTCATTTACTTTTTATTTATTTAAGTCATTTCAGCCCATTTTTCAGTCATTTTAGTTTATCTTTAAGAATTTCATGTCAATCCTACATTCACGCATTCATTCATTACACGAGAGACTAGTGACTATCGGCCTTGTTCGTACTGGAATTGCGATACTTGAATTATTTAACCAAGTACTTTATCCGTTACGCCAGGAGTTCTAGAAAAACCTGAAAACAACATTCAAGATTTGAAAAGTAGTTCGGATAATCCAAGTAATGCAAATTTTCTTACTGTGAGGGTCACCACTTATCAAGGTGTGAAGACCACTCGAGGATAAAGGTTAATGCGTATAAGATGCCCGACTATAATCTTGCTCAACCTTGCTTAAGTAGGGTTACTTAGCGTTGCCAAGAATCGTATGAAACAAAAAGAAAAAATGAGATTCTGCTATTCTTAATACATTGAGCATTTTTTATGACTATTATTTTATATCTTGAGCAAAGCCGAGTAAAGTTTCCCGTATAAGCAAATATACATTCACATTTTGTCCCGGGTGACACAGTCTTTGAATATATATACTCAATCCAGGATATTGAACACTTTGAATTGACTGACTTATACTCCTTACAAAGTATGATACTGTATTATTTCTATTTTGGCTTGCAGGCAACACATTGTACTTTGTCTAGTATATAATCTCTCTCTCTCTCTCTCTCTCTCTCTCTATATATATATATATATATATATATATATATATATATATATATATAAGCGAAAATGTATGTATGTATGTTCGTGTGTCTGCTCAAAACTTTCGACAAACACAACAAAAATTCACAAACTTGCTCTCATATAAAAGCCCCACCTTCCGGATGACAAATATCGAAAAATTGGCCCAAAGTGACCATCAGAAGTGCGTCAACTGATCGATTTTCTGCAGGTAATGAGATTCTGCTATTCTTAACACATTGAGCATTTTTATGACTATTATTTTCTATCTTGAGCAAAGCCGAGTAAAGTTTCCCGTATAAGCAAATATACATTCACATTTTGTCCCGGGTGACACAGTCTTTGAATATATATACTCAATCCAGGATATTGAACACTTTGAATTGACTGACTTATACTCCTTACAAAGTATGATACTGTATTATTTCTATTTTGGCTTGCAGGCAACACATTGTACTTTGTTTAGTATTTAATCTCTCTCTCTCTCTCTCTCTCTCTCTCTATATATATATATATATATATATATATATATATATATATATATATGTATATATAAGCGAAAATGTATGTATGTTCGTGTGTCTGCTCAAAACTTTCGACAAACACAACAAAAATTCACAAACTTGGTCTCATATGAAAGCCTCACCTTCCGGATGACAAATATCGAAAAATTGGCCCAAAGTGACCATCAGAAGTGCGTCAACTGATCGATTTTCTGCAGGGGGGGGGGCAAAAAAGTGACATTTTAATGTTAAACATTACATATTTTTAAATCGATTTATAATTGCCCCAAAAAATACGACCGCCAACTCTTCTACATAAAGTATACACGCGGCCCATTTTGTATTTAAAACCCGCTGAGTCGTCACGTGATCTTGACGTCAGCAATGGCCGTCTGAATTTAAGATTTAAAAATGTTGTTATCGGTAAAAAAAAATTAATTAAAGCTAAACTATGAACTTCTACGCTATGGCAACGTTACCAAAGTTATTACCACATTCAAAATAGGTAGATACGATAGTTAAACGAAAAATAAAGTAAAAAAAAAGTGAAGTAAAAAACAAAATACGCTTACAAAAAATATTAACGATCGAAGTTTTTTTTTTTAATAAAAACAGCCAGACGCCATTTTCCAGTCTTTAGAGTAAGGCAGACGAAGTGAGAGAGAGAGAGAGAGAGAGAGAGTGAGAGAGAGAGAGTGAGAGAGAGAGATGTCTAGACAGATTCGACGGGGGGAGGGTCAACAACGCATGCGTCAGATGACGTCATGACGTCGTGACCTGATTTGCTTTTAATAGTTGATAAACCGAACAAACATTATATACGCCGCTTTAGCGCAGGTAGTTAAGGCCTTGGTTCATTATCTAAACGTTTTGGGTTCGAATCGTGGTGTGAGATGGGTTGGGGTTTTTTTTCGATTTTTTAAATTTAAATATTGAACCCTGTATTATTTAAGCCATTTTTTCACGTAACGTTCGTTCGTTTGCCTTACGTTCTTTTATTTTTGTGTTCCCCCCCCCACTTAATTAAAACGTTGTTTTCTTTTCTTATTTCGCTTATAACAATGCTTACATCGTCATCGTCGTCGTCGTAACGCTCGACGACTTTCAAACATCTTTCACTTCTGGCTGGCCGATTTTATCTTCAAACTTCGCCTCGGGGGTTCGGCTTCGATCCTACCCCATCTCCCCCCCCCCCCGGCTTCTTTTTCATTTAACACCACACACCCCTACAAACACCCGGGCAACGACGGGTACCCCTCGCTAGTATAATTATAAAAATCAAAAGAAAGTCTTTCTCTCGGGCAATTCTGCATCTGCTCTATCTAGGAAATTGAGCAAGCTTGGATTACTCCATAGCAATTACCCGATAATATATTTCATAAACATGATACGGTACGATTATTACTATTATAAATCCCGGGCAACACCGAGTAATATTATGTCCGCCTAGCCATGGGATGTAGTTTACGGTCAAACGCAAGATCCATTTAGCAAGAATGGATTGTTAGATTGCCGATTGTTATATGGCTGACTTGTATTCATTCTCTACTCCCCGAAATAAATGCACTTAAATAAACCAAAGCAGCGATTGCCTTGACAAATAACACCCTACTTGAGAGCCCATTCTTTAAACTCCTCGGCTTAACATTTATAAGCAACGTGAACTGGAATAAATACACGGAGAACATTGACAAGACTGCTACATGAATGTGGGCTACTATTATTATTGTTCTTTGGCGCAACAGGTAAAGGTGCTGATTAACATATTTAAGTTACTGTCTACTGGAATTTATTGTTTAAATTCTCTTTCATCCCAAAGCGTATTGCCATTTTGGCGTAAGAGACTACTACTTCGAACAGTGTCTAAGAGGGGACTGTAGGAAGTTGGGCAGCGAATTGTCTGTTGAAATTGCATTTGAACTCCTGCATGTTGCTACAGGTAGTAAAAGTTTAGCAATCCGAGGGAAGAAACTATTAGACGCTCTCCGGCATTTACAGACATCTGCATCGAAAATGGTGGGTTTTTGGCAACATGTTGGGTTACTCGGGACTATTTACCCCGAGGGAACACAACTGCTATGAATTCATTAGAACACGTTCGATTAAAGTACTTGTAAAACATTGCGGCAGTTGGACAGACGTTGGAGCGTGATCAATATTGCTGGAGCTATTAGATTTGAGACTCCTTTTTGGCCCTGTCGAAGGGTGATAGAGCAGTTTAGCAATCCGAGGGAAGAAACTATTAGACGCTCTCCGGTATTTACAGACATCTGTATCGAAAATGGTGGGGTTTTGGCAACATGTTGGGTTACTCGGGACTATTTACACGTTTGTGAAAGTCAAGTAAATATCTGACGAAGAGATCTTTCTCGAAATATTATATTACACGGACATACCACCAGACCGACTTTCCCAGGTAAGCACTGTGCAAATATAAATACACTGCGTATATGAAATATGAATATGTACACATGTATTTATAAGTTGCATTAATAAATTTCTCACCTGCTCCAGCCTGTGTTTTCCGTTACTTCTGCATTGTACCGCCTTCTACAATTCAATTTAAATATATATATATATATATATATATATATATATATGCGCCTTCTACAATTTCATTTAACTACATACTATACAATGCTTCAAGCAAACTACACCCACCTCATATACATATATATTTATATATATATATATATATATATATATATATATATATATATATATATATATATACAAGTTGCCCACAAAGTCTGGCTACATAATCTACAGGATGCTTCCGCAAAGTCTGGCTACATAATGTAGCCAGACTTTGTGGACACCCTGTATATAAGAAACGAAATTCAAGCAAGGACGCCCAGAGTTTTATAATTATTTACATAAGATTTAATTCCATATTGTTCTTGAATAAATATCATGTGACACAGTTGTCAGTTTTGTTTGTAACTAGTTAAGGGTTACCGCTTATCAAGGCCGGATGTCACTCAAGAAGAAGTCTTAAAGAGTGTAAGATTACCGATAA
Source organism: Euprymna scolopes (assembly GCF_053919585.1). Lineage (NCBI taxonomy): Eukaryota > Metazoa > Mollusca > Cephalopoda > Sepiida > Sepiolidae > Euprymna > Euprymna scolopes. The sequence goes on from NC_136514.1 coordinate 78,243,088, forward strand.
GACAACACGGTAATGATCAGTAATGGTGGAACTTTGGAAACGACCATGTTATAATCAAATGAGAAGCAGCTCCCCGTATTGTATTCTGTAGCCGTATTTTTCTAGGAAAGAAACTTTGCTCATATAATTTTCGTTTCGGGGGGTACAGATAAAGAGTGAGGGAAATTGTTTACAGCTGTGGTAGATAGACGAGTTTTTGCTAATGTTTTATGGAGAGAAAATAAAGTGAAGCTCAATCAAGTATATATCATAATAAATAAGTACAAATAGATTCGCAACGTCTTTTTTGTAAGAAAGAGAGAGTAGAGGGCGAAAAATTCCTTGCCCACTAAATTTCCAAGTCGGTTTCTACTCTTTCAAGGTGTGGCACAATGGCTAGCCCCTTTTTTGGGAGCTGGGGGCTTCTACATTAATAAACCTTGTGTCTAACTTGACCTGCACTAATGTGGAGACAAACACACACCCATTTCAGTGCGGACATATTTTTTAAAAGGTTATAACTGTCGGCACACGAAGATTGGCAGGTGTTTCTGATTCCAGTGCACAAAAAAAGTTAAACTATGTCGACATTATAATTTGATGAAAGAAAACATTTCGTAAAACGCATATTTCTCTCTCTCTCGTTCTCTCTCTCTCTCTCTTTCTTTCTCTCTTTCTTTCTCTATTTCTCTTTTTCACTCCTTTTCTCTCTCTTTCAATGAAGAAAGAGAGAATTGAATTATGATTGTATTGTAAAAACAGTTGTCGCTTGCATTTTGGGGTCGGCAGACGCGACATAGCATGCGTCTGTTTCAACTGGCCTTTATAAAAAATATGCTCCTGATTATTAAATCTTAAATAAATTATATATATTTTTATAAAAATGCATTTGTTCACTATTTTTGTACAAGTGTTCGATCTCAGCATGCTATTAATGCCGACGATGGGAAGATGCCTGTAACCTGTAACGACGCAATGAAGAAGCGATCTATGCCAGCCTGTTATAGCCGACGACATATCGACCCGTTTTTGTTGATGTTTCCAACATGTGCCTATCGTTAGATATCGTTTATTCTCCGGGGAGCTGGTTGCGTTCCCAAGACGTTCCTCAACCAAGCAACCCCCCGGGGAAGCGATAGTATCATACAGGCAGGAATTCTCTTAGCAGTTACCCTAGAGATGTAATAATAGTACTCTATCATAAGATTTAACTTTTGTATAGATAGAGGATTGATTGGGAAGTGATATACTTTCTGGAGTAGTAGAATGATCCAACCATGTTTCCAGAGATTTCGATAACGAACCTGATGTAAATCTGCCATTTCAGATCAGGACTGGAAGTTCAAGTTAAAAGTTCAAATTCGGATAATATCTTTAAATGTAAGAAAGTCACTGACACGTATATAACTACCGCGGCATCTCGGCGTATGCAAATGACCCAGCCGTGGAGCAAGGTGACGTAACAGCGGAGAATGAGGTCGGGAAAAAGAGAGAAAAGAAAAGAAGCGCGGAAAAATAGACTTCAAAGCATGTGTCTGCACGGCAGAATATTTTTACCCACACGACCGGAACTTTTAAACTAGATAAATTTGAATGAAAACGTATGTGAGGACACTTCTTAACCTATATACTCAATGAATTTTTGATCTACAGACTGTAAATTTGGTATTCAGATATATGGAAAACCTTTTAATCGGTTTAAATCACAAAAGGGCTGGTAAGGTGTCAAAATTGAAAAATTGGTGAATGGGGGCTATCGGATTTTTATCTGCTGTCAACCTTTTTACGAATACGCGTGCGTAAATTGTTCGCATAACAGATCCCTAATGGTAAGAATAAGTAGGTTTGAAAATACGTTTTAAATATCGTGTCAAGCTGGCCAAATGGTTATTGTACTTGACTTACTGTCCTTAGGTTTTGGTTTCCATCTCTGCCCGAGTATTTCTATTTTACTTAGTGAACTGTTTAGAAAAACATAATATCCGCATGCGCATGTGTCAGTATCTGCATGAATGAAAATGTAATATTTATTTATGCGTATGTTACGACCCTAGCAACGCCGGGTAGCATGCTAGTTCTTCGATAAAGATCACAAACTGTGACATCGTACAATCTCTATATAAATCAAATCATAAGACACGATATGAAGTTAAGATTTTATTAAAATCTAAAATTAAATGTTATTCATTTAAAAGGAGATTTTTAATCTATATATTAATACGATAGCGCGTGTGTTATTTTCTGTGTCACGCTTACATCCGGGTCGTTTAATTGTAGATACTTCCAAGAATTTTTCATGATTTTTGATTCCGGTTTCGATTATAGCTGATGGCACTTAAGTATCTATTTTTTTATAAATAATTTTATCAAGAATTCTTCATAATGTTTGGTTTCGGTTTTATAACTGATGGTACTTTGTTTTATAAATAATTTTATCAAGAATTCTTTATAAGTTTTGGTTTCAGTTTCGATTATGGCTCAAGAAGCTCAAGTAATATATATATATATATATATATTCATAAGTTTTTATTTCAGTTTCGCTTCAAGCGAATTCACCCAAGTCATATGGATATATATTTTTTATTTTTTAAATCGCAACTTTATATTGTATACAAATCGATAGAATCTTAACTCTATAATTATATATAGGAATCTGCAGAAATTAAAATATCATATTTAAGCGTATTTTACGACCGGGCTCTGCCGGGTGTTTATACTAGTTTAAATAAATACTTCTGCAGTTAAAAAAAAGCTACAATATTATAAGAGCGTCTCCATTTACACTGAACATCTACAGAATGCCAACATCAATATATTACGTATGAATGAGTCCCCTGTTGAATTTCCACAGGCCCTGCTAGTTTGAAATTAAGCTTTTATCTTTATTAAAGAAAAACATAATGCGTTCCACGAATACAGTCCTGTCATCAGGGCCATTTTCAGATTGAAATTCTGAATAGAAGGATCCTCTTAGTTTTACAAAAAGGTCAATAATAATTCTTTAAATAAGATAATAATAGTTTTGCAGCGAAATAAAATAAAAAATATTCCCATCTTAGAAGCGCCCTTTCTAATCGTACTATTCATCGATAACAATTCTCTAAACTGGAAGTGAATAGCTTCAATCAAGCCGGAAGCATCAGAGATGCTATTTTGAGAAAAAAAAAAGTGGAGACACATTCTCATTATTGCTATATCTAATCCCTTTAAAGCAGATTTTTAAAGCTCAATGTACACACACATACATACATACATACATACATACATACATACATACATATATATATAGTATGCTTTATAAATATATATAAATATATATTATGATATATATATGCATCTATATATATATATATATATATATATATAGCCAGTAGAGTTTAGTTTCCTCGAAGTACATTCAATGAAACAACATGTGTCTACCAAAATAGTGCTCAATGAGTGAACAGAGCAGGTATATTAATTTTATTTATACAAACATTAATGGCTACATATGTGCAAACATGTTTCTGTAATCACCTGTTGAATTGGGGGAAGGGGAAATGAAAAAGATGTTTATTATCTTCAAAGACCTCACTTGTACTCTCACCGTTTTTTATGACTCCCACCCAGGTTACATTTTAACTTGACAAACAAAATAGGAAAATGTATTTGGTTGAAATATCACTTTCGACGGTAATTCTCGGCCTGAAGACGTAATCCCCCAATGCGGGTGATTACAGAAACATGTATGCACATATTTAGCCATTAATGTTTGTATAAATAAAATTAATATTATATATATATACAGGGTGTCTCAATAAAATGAATACACTCTTGAAGCGACCATAAAACCAACATTTTTATAAAAAAAGAAAAGTTCATGCATTAACATACTATGAAAAAATACTGAAAGTGTTAAAATTATTGGCCGTTGTGGTCCATGAACAACCAACAATGCTCACTGATTAAATCGAAAATGTTCCTAATTAGTTATTATCATGTTGACACATCTTCTTTCAATAGTTGCTGTCACTTCATTCATTGTAGCTCATTTTGTGGTTTGAACCCTGTGTTTAACATGCCCCCACGCACCCAGCCCCGAAAAAAGAGCAAATCCATTGGGGGAGGGGTCAAATCCGGTGTGTGTGGACAGCACTCGATACTTCCTCTTCGTCCTAACTATCTGTTTCGCAGGTCATTATAAAGATATGCTCTTATGTCATGATGGTAGTAGGAAAGTGCTCCATTCAGCTGGAAGTGCAATTCTTTATTCACAAACATCTGTTGGGAACGTGGTAAAGCGTATTCATGTAGCAAGTTGAGATAATTTAAAGAGTGTATAAGTTTTATTGGGACACTCTGTATTATATGTATAGTATATATATAGTATGATATATATATATATATATATATATATATATATATATATATATATATATATAGTACAAAATTTCAGTTTTTTTATAACTCTTGTTTACTTCATCCTGGATCTCTTCAATGCAGCTGTTTCGTTAATGGGATAACAATTCTATGATTTTATCGTTCCATAAGAATTTTCTTTCTCATCAACTCGTCAGATGTGATTTCTATCCGATGTTACTAACAAAATGTCTATTTCGTACATGATAAACCTGCGGGAAAAGAAATTACATCCCACGTTGTTACAGGTCGGCAATCTTGTGTACCGTGAAAACAGAAATTCTTGTTTTAAACCATATTTTCGTGTTTTTATTTTTGTTGGTTTTTCTTTTAGTCTTAATTTCCATTTTTGCTATGTTTTTTTATAGTTTTTATTGCTACATTTATGCGTATTTATTCTAATATTCATTTTGTTTGGTTTCGAATTATTTTTGATTAGTTAAGTTCCTTGTTTCAAGGGGAGGTCACTTCCATTACATTCTTTTTCTTTACCTATAATACACTTTTTGTTTTTTTCTCGTTTAGTTTCTTTCTTTTTTCATTCTATTTACTTTTTGATAACATTTATCCATTTTCTTTTTATACTCTTACGTTCCATTATGTTGTTCTATTTAAGTTAACATTATTCTTATGAGGTCGATTAACCTATGTGTTTCATTTTTTTTTTGTAGTCGCCTATGTTGAACTTCCTTCAGTTTCAGTTTATATTTTTCTCCGCCAGATAAGGCGTTTCCAGAGAGATTGACAAAAACAGAAGCTGAAGAGAGTTCGGAACAGAAATGTATCTATTCGTTCCTTTTGTGTGTATTTGAAACCGACGGTACCGGTGCTTTTTCTAGTCTACTCTATAACACAGTAATACACATACCCCCCATATATATATATATATATATATATATATATATATATATATATATATATATATATATATATATAATTTATAAAACTCACTAAGTCTGTCTTTTTGTCCGTCTCCATATTTTAAAACTCAATCTCTACCGAAACTAAAATCGTAGAGCGGCGCTAGGGGCCTCAAATCAGCATACATTTTGTACATTCATTTTTGTTTACTTTTCATCAGTTTATATGCGTGTCACCTTGGTACAGTGGTAACGTTATCAGCTTTAAATATTAGTTTTGCTTTTGGTTTGGATTCTAGCTGATGGCACCCAAATACTTTTTTTTTTTTTACTGTTTTTTTACTTTTGACATCACTACTCTATAATAATATATACGAAATCTGGAGGAATTAAAATATCATACTTAAGCGTATTTTACGACCGGGAAAAGCTGGACGCCACTCGCTAGTCTAATATATAAAATTTACATTTATGTCTGCCTTTATATATATATATATATATATATATATATATATATATATATATATATATATATATATGGTTATTTAGTTAGTTAGTTAGTTAGTTAGTTAGTTAGTTATAAAATATATATGGCAATTAAGCTACACTGAACATTGCGCGTTTCATCCACTCTAGGATTCTTCAGGCTTATGCGCATAAGCCTGAAGAATTCCAGAGTGGATGAAACGCGCAATATTCAGTGTAGCTTAATCGCCATATATATTTTATAACTAACTAACTAGCTCTACCTAGGTATTGAGCATTTTGAAGTAAATACTTAAAGTTTACGCATAAATTTATACTTTCGTATATTAATTTTATGTGAGTAAATGAAGTAGTTATATATATATATATATATATATATATATATATATATATATATATATATATATATATACAGAGTGTCCTAAAAGAGCTGACGGATTTGAAATTTAAATTTAACTGAAAGTACCTCTCTACGATAAATATTGACTCCTTGATTGTGTAAAGACTCATGATGAATTTAGCAGGGTTAATCTAGATGCTCTGAAATCTTTTTTTTTTTTTGCTAGTTTGATGCTTCTATTGTTCTATCTTATATTTGATCAATTCAGCTTCTTTTGGGACACCCTATATATATATATATATATATATATATATATATATATATATATATATATATATATATATACGTACGTACGTACGTGTGTGTATACGAGATTAATCTATTCCCTAAACTAGAATATTATTATTTCAATCAAGCCAGAAGCATGAGAGATGTTTTTTGAAAAAGAAAATAAAAATGGAAACATTTACTTCATTATTCTTTCATCTTATCTATTTAGAGCAGATATTTGTCACGATGAATATATATGTGTGTGTGTGTGTGTGTGTGTGTGTGTGTGTGTGTGTGTGTGTGTGTGTGTTTGTGTGCGTGCGTATGTACAGGGTTAAACGATAAAATTGTTGACCTAATGAAAAAATATTACAGCTTCATTTTAAAACTTTTATTGAAAACTATCAGTTCAGGTATTTGATTATATAGTAGAGCTTACATCTATTGAATGTAGCCGCCTTCAGCCTATAGGGCTCCTCCAGTCTTTTACAGACTATGGATACCCACGATGGGGTGCCTGCGCGTGAAATTTATGTGACAGGAGGTGCGCAATCTCCAACCACATCTCTCCTTAGTCGACATTGTTAAATACCACTGGCAAGTGAAGTACAGGACGACTGGAAACAAATGCCGGGATAAGCGGAGAGCTCATACAGCGCCTAGAATTCCCAAATGGTCACCCATCTGGTACTAACCAGGCTCAACGTTGCTTAACCGTAGATCTTACAAGAACCGATGTGTCAACGCGATTATGCTATATATATATATATATATATATATATATATATATATATATATATATATATATATATATATTAACAGGACGCCTGTTGCTGCTCGGTCCTAAAATACGTTTCAATATTTGTTAAATTATTCAGATTTATTGTTTATTATTTAAAAGCCAATTCTCTATTGATTCTTATATTATACGAATATATATTAATGACCGCCCGGTGTTGCTTAGTCGTAAAATATCCTTAGATATGGTATTTTATTAATGCAGATTTTATATTTGTTTTCATAGAGCCAATACTATATTGCTTATTATATATTATGTGCCTTCAGCTAGACTCGAAACCAACATATGAAACTTTCCAACTGTAGTCGTCACCGTTTGCACTAATGTCCAGTTATTACAAAATGTTAAATTTAAACCGTAAATGTATATTTCCGCATATCTACAAGACCACTTTAAGTTGACTTACGCCTGCCAAGTTTTTTTTTTAATTTTGAGATCATAGCAGGTATTTTTATCAGGTAAAGCTCAAATAACATTTATTCCACATTTCCAGATCTCCTATATTTCAGGTTTAAGTCTATAAATAAAAAAATTTGCAAAGGAGTTTGGTATAGATATTTCCTCAGACAGACAGACGGTCAAATTCACCTTTATATATCTATATATATATATAAATTCGTATTCCTGCCTGTGTTTTTTACTCGTTCACACTTTGAATTATATATACAAAACGGTTCTTACTTTAGTCTTTCATTTATTTCTATATATAGTATGATTCTTGCAAACTATCCAATTAAGAGAGCATGTCATTTGCATATTACATTAAGAAAAATCGATTTGACTAATTGGCGGTACTTTTAAAAAAATGAAGATCTACTTTTGAGGGACTTAATTCGTTTAAACAGCATTTATAAATAATATGAAAGAATAAGTTCTAAAAAAATTAACATTTTAAAGTGGGGGAACATTTTTCTATATAAATTTAACGTAAAATGGGCACTTACTTTTGGCCACCAAGCGTTCAACGAGACATGTCACTTCTAGCATTTTTTTCAAGTTTGGCGGTTGACTGGGGGCAAAACATGACAAAAACAAATACATTTTTGGTGGGGGAGTGGAAATTACATTTGAAACATAAAATAACGATAAATTTAATTAATTTTATGAAATCATTCTGTATTTTCACCTAACAATTTCATAAACAAAACAAACTCCAAAATATAACAAATTAAAATGTTTGTTTGGGGGGGGGATTACATTAGAAACAAAATGATAAAAAGTTTCATTTAATTGATTTGGGAATTAATTTTTGGTAGATCTTCATTTTTCTTGGGGGGTAAACGACGATGGGTTAGGGTTACTATAGAATCTTTGACTACTTCGAATTCAAATTTAAGTTTGAATTCGAAGCACAAACTTTAAAAACAAAAAAGTTTCCTCCTCGGAAAAAAAGCAAATCGAACCCCCTCCTCCAAAAAAAGCAAATCGAAAATTTCCTTTTGTTTATTTACAAAAAACAAAAGCCAGTGAAAAAAAGTGCCCTTACAAAAAATACAAAACAAACGCACGCATTAATGTTTTTAAACTTTATTTTTTCAGGTTAACAAAATCGTGAGTTTTCTGAGGACAGTGAGCAAAACAGTTCCCTAGTTACCTTTTTCCCTTCCAGGTTCGAGCCTTCATACTTGGCAATTTTTTTTTTTTTTTTTGCGATTGCACGGGCATTCGCTGCTATCTTTTTAAAAACAAACGTTGTAATGATTTATTTTTAATTATTTATTTTTATGGGAGAGATCCAATGCTCAATATCTGGAGAATAGTTTCTTCTCTTTGTATCCCTTCTGTCGAAATATCTGGTGGAGAGGGTATCAGGTACTTCTTTTTTTTTTGGGGGGGGGGCGATTATATTTACATGTTTTTATCCGTTCTTTTAATTTTAAATTACTGTGGGGGCATCCACGATGCCCATGATGAAAATGCAGATATGTTCCAAACAGAACTTCATGTCAACCCAGGCAACGCCGGGTACTTATGCTAGTAGATATATATTTATGTATACATAAAAAAATTTATCAGTTGCAAGAAAAAACCGTGGATAACGTTCGCGATCACGTGAAGGACGCTCGATAAGACAATCACGTGAGGGACGTCACAATGTAAAGAAAGAATGAGAAAATAATTGTTGTTGCTACAAAGAACAAGCGAGTTGGAGTTATTTCCTATTCTTTGTCTTAGTTTTCTTTTGCAACTCAAACTGGACACAACATGTGTTAGTTTCCGGACAACATTACACAACTAAAACTCTATATACTAAAACTATATAGACTAAAAGTATATATAGTAAAACTATATATACTAAAACTATATATACTAAAATTATATACAATTAGAAATATACAACCAAAGGCATTAAATAGACATTAAATTATATACATCTAAAATAATATGTAACTAAAACAGCATAAAACAAAATCGCTATACAACTATGACATTTACAACTAAATCTTCAGCTGTAGACATCACTTTTCTGGCTATATAATATTGCTTTCTAGAGGGCGCATGAATGCATATCAATTGACCCCTGCTTCAGTTGAAAGAAATAAACATTCAAAGAGACTGTAAGAGTTTATAAAGCGTTGCTTAGCGTTGTGGTATTTTCATTTCCTTTTGCTGTAAGTAGACGAGATTCAGAAGGGGACGGAGAGATTGACGTCCGCAATATGAAGATCAAAAACCGAATAAACAAGTAATTGTTCCACGTTTCACGAATGAAATAGTCACCATTCGTGTATAACAATTAATTACATTGAAACTGCAACGGTGAAACTTGAAAAGGGTTACAGCTTTATAAATATTATATTCAGCTCGTTGGCAAACGATTTCACGATTGAGAACATTTTATTAAAGTGCACACATATGCAATGCTGTTTACAATGACAACATAATAAGTTTGGAAATGGTGTTTATCACGTTCTGCAGCCAAACTCTTTCTGCAGCAGAACTCTTTATATATATATATATATATATATATATATATATATATATATATATATATATATATATATAAAGAGTTCGGCTGCAGAACATATATATATATATATATATATATATATATATATATATATATATATATATATATATACAGAGGTATATTTGGTAAAAACAGGGGAAAATTTGCTCAATACTTTAGTAGATGAAAAATTATTGACATAAATTATCTGATGAGATCGGCAGAACAATATTATTGTCCTGTCGATTGAAACAACCTCTAATGATTTACGAAAAAAAAACCGAGGTTACAATAAACACACACACACACACACACGCACCCCCCCATATATATATATATATATATATATATATATATATATATATATATATATATATATATATATATATATATATAAGTAAATAGGATCATAGACTATTGAATCCTGTGGTATCAAGCCTTAAAATATTTTTGGGAGGTAATATTTTTATATATAAGACAATCCCAACCAAAAAAAATAGATCAATATACTAGATAGAGCTAAATAGGATTTATATTTCTTAATAGTTAAATTTAATTCAGAAAAATATACTGTGAATACCCAGTGTAAGGGTGCTTGCGCGTGAAATTATTGTTCAAAGTGTTGCGCAAGCGGAGGTTCAGGACAACTGGAAACAATGCCGAGATAAGCGGAGAGTACATAGAGCGCCTAGAATTTCCAAATGGTCACGCATCTGGTACTAGCCAGGCTCAACGTTGCTTAACTTCGGTGATTTGACGAAAATTGATGTGTCCACGCGATTTTGTCGTGTATATATATATATATATATATATATATATATGTATACATATATATATATATATATATGAGCAAACAGTTAATAAAATATGTCAAAAAACACTTTGAAATGAGTTAAAAACATATTTAATCTGAAAAGGAAACACTAGACAAATGGATAGTCCTTAATCCGCGGAGTTTCGAAGAAATACTCTCCTTCTCATCAGAGGGTAGGAATTAGCAAAATGCGGGATCGGATTTTGCTTGCAGAAGTATTTGATGAAACAACAAGTAAGTCAAAGATCCCACCTGAAAACAAAATAAGTTAAGCAGAGGGAATATGGTAAAGAAAAAGGTGATTACACATGAATGGATAGTCTGGTGGAAGATAAAATATCCAGTGACGGTAAAATCCAAATGTAAAACTTCAAAAAAGTTAAAAGAATTTCCATTTGTACAAGTAAAATCCAAGGAAATCCCGTAATTGGAAGAAGATGGTCCATAATAATCCAAAGGCAGAAATCCATGAAATAATTCACAAAATAATATTAATAATAAAAGAAAAATAAGATGTGCTTTTCACTCTACTTCCGAGACATAACTATAAATAAAAAAGATCTGGGAAGAGAAAGGAGAAAAAAAATGATAAAGTTAAATATAAAATAAAGGGAAATAAAAGTCAAAATGACCCAGACAGGAATTGTATAAGGCGCGAAAATATATATAGGGCAAAATAATATAGGTCAACTGAAATGTACAGGTCATCACTTAAAAAAAATGTCAGCAAGAGTTGTTAAACGACACTAAAAGGAAAATAAAAATAGAAAAGAAAAATAAATATATAATAAATAAATAGAAAACAAATCATAAATAAATAAATAAAAAATAAAAAAATAAAATATAATAAAAATAAAATATAAAATATAATATATAATATAAAATAATATTTATATATATATATATATATATATATATATATATATATATATATATATATATATATATATATATATACTAGCGGATATTCTATTATCAACGATTGTTTCATACTCCCATATTTTTATTTTGATCCAAATCGGGAAATATCCATTTTTTCAATGGAATCGATTAATTTCCTGGTTTAGTTGACGACCGACCGCGGTGCATCAAAAGAAGGTGTTAAATGCCTCAACAAAGTGAATTAGTTTGCAATACGTTGTAGTCTACATGTCACTATAGAGAACCTATTGTTGATTTTATAAAATTATTTTTATATAATAGATTGAATTAAAGTTTAAACTGCAAAAATCAAGTATCATGTTTTATTATGCTTTAAAGAATAACATTTATTTCTAATGTGACTGTCATATCAAAGAACTTACTGTTGATTTTTTATTTGATCTTACTGCTTGTGCGGTCATAATGGCTTCAATTTAAGTTCAAAATGTAAAGGTCAAGTATTATAATGCAATTGTGCTTTATACAAGTATATTGATTTTGAACGCATTCCTGTCGTATCAAATAACATGCTGTTGATTTTATTTGTCGGACCTTTCTGCTTGTGTGATAGTAAAACTTCTTAAATGCACTGATGAGGTTAGGTTGTGTAAGGTGTTAACTTTGGTCAAAATCGCATGTACATTCTTTCATCAGATTATTCGATTATCGATTATCGATACTTATGGAAGACATTCCGATACAAATCCTATCTAAGACCATTGCCAGTCTCATACAGTAAATCAGTGTGAAATTTTGTAAACATCAGTCCAGCTGTTTCCGTGTCCATGGGGAACGAACTCGCACAAAGATCGTTTTATATAATAGTAGAGATTATTGACTACATACGTGCATACATGTTTTAACTGCAATCTCGTTCGAAATCATCAGACAACTTAAAAATGTATGCACTATGTTGCAAATAATGTTTTTATAAATAAGGACAATCAAGCAACACCGGAGTCTCATTGAATTGATATCAAGGAAAACACAACAAAATAATCATATATATATATATATATATATATATATATATATATATATATGATGTTTGATTGTAACGTCTTGTCAGACGAATGCCACTCCCTCAGACACTTAAAAGTCCATGAGCCCCAAAAATGACTTTCATCGCCACAGGTCCATTTTAATAGACAAATATCTGAGGGAGTATCTATACACAGATGATGTTACAGAGTCTTAGCTTTGTACGACAGCTAAGTCTCTCTCTCAGTTCAAAATGTTGAGATCTAGCAACAAGCAAGAGCAAGATAGCCAGCAACAATTAAAACTGAAGACCAGCTAAATACAGGTACTGGTTTCCCGCTTTATGTTTTTTTAAATCAGAGATTTGCTTCTCCTAGAAAGCTTGCCTTCACCACGGGTTACAGGAGCCCTCTCCACCCCAACACACATATACATACACACAAACACACACGGTGCTAGTTGGCCGTTGACCTCGAAAAAGGGTTCATTCGCCCTTTGGGAGGTCTTGTTTTTAATCCTTCAGAGAGACTAGCCACCCTCCTCACCAAACAAGTCTGGTGGAGGGAACCAGTTTAGTCGCCGGTGACCCGACCATGAGGCAGGTAGTACATACATATATACATACATATATATTTACATACGTATATATATATATATATATATATATATATATATATATACATACATACATACATACATATACAGGGTGACCCAAAAAAAAAACAGAGGACATTCAATTGTTTTTCTGAGAATTTTACAGTCAATGGAGAAAAAAAATGCCAAAGACCCTAGTGTTTTGATGTTATGTTTTTAATATAATAAACTAGTTATGACCAAAGTTTCATTTCATTCGGACAAAACGAGAAACGGAGCCTAATTAGAGTTGGGGCCCTTTTGGAGGGGGGGTCACCCTTTATATACATACATCTATATACACACACATATATATATATGTATATATATGTATATATATGCATATGTATATATATATATATATATATATATATATATATATATATATTATGGCGGTAGCGTTTAGTTTTCTAGAGGTACATTCAATGAAACAACATATGTCTACCAAAAAGTGTTCAAGGAGTAAAAAGAGCTGGTATATTAAGTTTATTTATACAAAGATTAATGGCTACATGTGTGCATACATGTTCCTGTAATCACCTGTGCTAAGGGGGATTACGTCTTCAGGCCTTGAATTATCTTCGAAAACTGACATTTCAAGACACACAAAAAACATTTTTCTTCATTTCGTTTACAAACTTTAGAAATCTTGTCACCTAATATGGGGGAGGGGGGTTATGTGTAGGAGGAGGAGCATGAACGATCCATTCATCACAGGTTTTTATCTTACATTTTGTCTCGCTTGGCCTGTGGTCAAAAGAGTTTAGATATTTCCGGTTGTCATCCACTGGTATTCAGCCGGCATTCTTCGTTTACGCACATTCTATTTTAGAAGCAAAACAAACATATATACATATACACTTAGTAGTGGGTACACACGTTTGTTAAAATCCAATAAGATACATACACACCTACAGGTATAGGTACATATACATATACATATAAATATGAGATATATCAGTTATATAGATATCCATATATACATCGTATACGGCTACATATATACAAACACATATACATCTGCTTACCCCTAACGCAAAAATACACAGTCATACAGGTATATACACAAAAACTCTATTTAATAAATCCCATTCAATTTAATAAAATGTAATAAAATATAATTTAACAAATTTAACACCCTATTTCGACTGCGTGCCCTGTACCTACGATCTGTTGGGATTCCTAAGAAAATGCTGCTGACAAATTTCTCTGACAAAGTTCTTTTATTTTTTTTTTTTTTTTACACGGTGGTCACCACTTATCAATGCCCGGAAGCCACTCAGGGATAAGGGTTATTGCAAGTACAGTACGTTAGTGTGGAGATTTGATGAAGTGTTTATTTAAGGGGGCGGTTCATTAGGAATTTGTTAACATTGAACTTGAAGACATCTAAGTTGTAGTCAGGTGGGAAGCAAGCAGACGGAACAGAGTTCCACAGGCGTGCAGTTCTAAGAAAGAAGCTTTGTTCATGTAATCCACGTTTTGATTTAGGCACAGATAAAGAGTGGGGGAAATTTTTCACAGTGGATTCAGCTAGACGGGTGTTTTTCGTGAAAGATTGGCGAGGGGGGACCAAAGATTGGAGTTCAGACGAGCACCTGCCATGGAAATAACGATAAAACAAAGACAGGCTCGCAACGCCTCTTCTGTGGGAGAGAGAGGTTTCAGGGTAGAGAAAAGGGCATCCCCCACTAAGCCACGAAGTCTATTTTGTACTGTCAAGGCAGAATAGGCTGTTTTTAGCAGCTCCTGCCCAGATATGGGAGCAGTATTCCATCCTTGGACGTACTTGGCTTCAAGTCTAGTATGTCAGTCAGTCAGTATATGTGGGTTCTGAAACAATACTGCATTCCCTTCGCATATTCTTTAGGGTAGCCATTTCATATGCCCACAAAAGTATGAGTTTTATTATTGTAGGAATCTCGAAGTTGGATCGTGCAAAAAACGATCCTGTACGCAAGGAGGCCCACTATATGCACTGTGCATTTTTGCATCTCCACGAGAAACGATCCTTAACACACGATCTTCGCTTAAATGCGCATTAATGTATACAAGTCTTGCACCTCATTTGTTTTGATAGCAATTTCTTCTTCTGACAATATGAGATTGTCTACTACGGTGTTTTCATTTCTTTTTCAAAAGAACATAAAGTCATTCCCGTGCCTGCCATTATGTTTTGCAAGTTTGAAAATATGTTTTTTTCGTTCAATTTCTTCCAATTCGAAGGTTGTCTGCTTCCATTTCAATATCGCTTTTTCAATGGCTGATCAAACCCTCAGCCGCTGAAGTAAAAGAAATAAATAAATAAACAGAAAAAATACACCCCTACTACCACCCAAAAAATCATGTAAAAAATAGCATTTTTTGTTTTAATATTTTTTTAGATATCTCACTGCTGATGCAATTCTCTATCTATATAAGAGCCAGATACGTCCAAGGATGGAATACTGTTGCCACATATGGACAGGAGCTGCTAGAAAAGACTTGTCCTGCCTTGATAGGGTTCAAAATAGACTTCGTGGCCTGGTCGGAGATGTCCTTTTCTTTTCGCTGCAACCTCTATCTCACAGAAGAGATGTTGCGAGTTCGTCTCTGCTTTATCGTTATTTTCATGGAAAGTGTTCAACTGAGCTTCAATCTATGCCCCCCCTCGCCAAACTTTCACAAGAAACACTAGACTAGCTGAAAACATTATCAATAATTTTCCCCACTCTTTATCTGTACCTAAACCTAAACATAGGTTTCATGATCAAAGCTTCTTTCTTAGAACTGCACGCCTGTGGAATTGTCTTCCGTTTTCCTGCTTTCCAGCTGTCTATAATATGGTTGTCTTCAAGTCCAACGTGAACAAGTTTCTGATGAGCCGTTCCACTTAAGTTAACAAATTTACCGAACTTCCATTACTATCGATTACTATATTGTCCTTTTGACTATTCTACACTCTTTAACCCTTATCCTTGAGTGGTGCATCGGCCTTGATAAGTGGTGACGCCTATGTAAAAAAAAAATAAAAATAAAAAAAATAAAAATGACAAAAAAATGTCGACTTTGCGTTTCAACATTAGAACAACGTTCGACTTAATCCGATGATTGCCGGTTGCGCCCGAGCATTGATTGACGGGAATTCCTGAGAATGCGGACAAATTCTAGAAAAGAACTTAAATTTGTGGTGACTTTCAAGCCGACTTAAAAGTTGTGAGCTGACATGATGTGGCCCTCGTTTGCAACCGCACCAAAGAAAATAACCGTGGGTCATCCGATGTGTAAACTGTGCCCTCACGCGTAAAACCCTCCGAATTTGAATTTTAAGAGTGTTAGCAATGGTCCGGTTATCATAACTTGAATCGGTAGAGAGCATCAATTGTACAGCGGTATATCTTTTCTAGGGCGACAATTTCATCGTTCCTCCTGGTATATATATATATATATATATATATATATATATATATATATATATACATATATATATACTAGCGGGGGTACCCGGCGTTTCCCGGGTGTTTGAAGGTGTGTTTGGTTTTGGGTAAATCAAAACTCCGGGGGGGGGGTAAAATGTAAAAAAAATAGTTTTGGTAGGTGTGTATGAGGATCGAATCCTAACCCTTTAGGCAAAGTTGGAAATTAAAGTGTGAATAAAAAGAACCTGCGACGTTAACCACTGGACCACCGCGACATACAACGGAAACACGTTTGAATTTATTTATTTATTTAACTATTAAAAACAGAATTGAAACGTGGGTGCAATAAAAGTTAACTCTGCTGCTTCTATTCGACCTGATTAATAAGGTCAAATAGAAGTAGCGGACTTCTGTTGGGTTTGTTCACCCAACTTTGACTGGTTTTTCCCCCAAGATGTTGGGGAGGGGGAAACCAGGAGTTTGGCCCCATATTTATCAAAGCTGATTGCTTCTGGACGTTTCCCGGCGCGATGCCGAGAAGACACCGTTTGAATTTAGTTTCACTTTATTTATACTAAAAAGCAGGACAAATAGGCGACAGAGCGAAATAGTGCGGATCTCATAAAAGTCGACGTAAATAAATGTAGAAACGACCCGCGTTCCCAAATTGTAGACATTATTATCTAGGGGATACATAAACAGTTGTAAGCGATCATAACGACCCCGGGAGCGTGTGCGAAAGAAGCCTTTGCGAGACATACACGAAATAGTCACGCACATTTTGCCTTTTATATATATACTAGCGAGGGGTACCCGGCGTTGCCCGGGTGTTTGTAGGGGTGTGTGATGTTAAATAAAAAAGAACCCGGGGGGTAGGATCGAAGCCAAACCCCTGAGGCGAAGTTTGAAGATAAAATCGGCCAGCCAGAAGTGAAAGATTTTTTAAAGTTGTCGAGCGTTACGACGACGACGATGACGATGTAAGCATTGTTATAAGCGAAGTAAGAAAAGAAAACAACGTTTTAATTAAGCGGGGGGGGGTTAAAACACAAAAAAAATAACGTAAGGCAAACGAACGAATGTTACGTGAAAAATGGCTTAAATAATACAGGGTTCAATATTTAAATTTCAAAAATCGAAAAAAAAACATCTCACACCACGATTCGAACCCAAAACGTTTTGATAACGAACCAAGCCCTTAACTACCTGCACTAAAGCGGTGTATATAAAGTTTGTTCGGTTTATCAACTATTTAAAGTAAATCAGGTCACGACGTCATGACGTCATCTGACGCATGCGTTGTTGACCCTACCCCTGTCGAATCTCTCTCTTTCTCTCTCTCTCTCTCTCTCTCTCTCTCTCTCTCTCTCTCACACACACACACTTCGTTTGCCTTACTCTAAAGACTGGAAAATGGCGTCTGGGTGTTTTTATTTTAAAAAAAAAACTTCGATCGTTAATATTTTTTGTAAGAGTATTTTTTTTTACTTCACTTTTTTTTACTTTATTTTTCGTTTAACTATGTGGTAATAACTTTGGTAACGTTGCAATAGCGTAGAAGTTCATAGTTTAGGTTTAATTATTTTTTTTTTTTACCGATAACAACATTTTTAAATTGTAAATTCCGACGGCCATTAGAGGTTGCTGACGTCAAGATCACGTGACATGACTCAGCGGGTTTTAAATACAAGTTGACCCAAAATAAACGGCCGCGTGTATACTTTATGTATAAGAGTTGGCGGCCGTATTTTTTGGGCAGTTGTAAATCGATTTAAAAATATGTAATGTTTAACGTTGAAATGTTACTTTTTTGCCCCCCTGCAGAAAATCGATCAGTTGACGCACTTCTGATGGTCACTTTGGGCCAATTTTTCGATATTTGTCGTCCGGAAGATGGGGCTTTCATATGAGACCAAGTTTGTGAATTTTTGTTGTGTCTGTCGAAAGTTTTTAGCAGACACACAAACATACATACAAACACACACACAAATGCATTTTCGATTTTATATATATAGATAGACTAGCAGGGCTACCCGGCGTTGCTCGGGACCGTATAAACAATGAAAAAACAAAAGCAGATATTGAACATATGTTTGATTCTTAGGGGAGAGGAATCTTTCATCTCTATGTATTATTTGTTTTATCTACCCTAGGACTGATATTGTTCATGTTTTATCCCTAGCATAGGTAATTTACAGCATGTATATGAAATTGTTTTACCTTAGGGAGAAGAGAACAGGTAATATACAACATAATGTGTCTATATTACATCCCTGGCAACGCCTAGAAACCAGCTAGAACATGTATTTCAGTCAATCTTTATTATATCCTGGGCTATGCCGGGAAACCAGCTAATCTCTTTTTAGTGACTTGACCACCAAAATACCTCCCTAAGTGTGTCCTTTCTTTTGAACTTATTAGATATAGGTATCTAGAAATGTGTGTGAAATTTTGTTGAATGCATTGTTCACTATGATTTTCTTATTGTTCTACACAATATCAACTGTAGCGAAATAACACAGTAAACTTAGTGTAGTGTTAGAATAAAGAGCAAAGGAAAAAATTAGAATCATATTTTGTAATTGCAAATCTAAATTTGCTAGCATGTACCAGTATTTGCCAGGTTGTGGAAATTTGGAACTTATAACATATGTAGTGGCCTTTTCCTAGATACCTATTGCTAAAAATTATACTTTCATTTTGTTAGAAAAATCTCTCTTCAGATGCCCTGCATCATTCAAAATAAAAACAAATATTTTTATAATTGTTTCAGTATATTGCTACACAATGTGAAAGTTTTTAACGTTTGTAAAAAAAATCATGAATGTGCTTATATTGCAAAAAAGAAAATATCAGTGCACAGTATTGAAAGTGTTTGAGATTCAAAAGTCTGTAACATTTCTACTAACTTCATAAGATGTCATGTGAGAAACTGAATTGAATATCAAGACATTATCTGAAGCGTTTTTATTTTGGTGTAACATATGTGTTTACAGTGAACCTTAACTTTTAATAAACAGATTGGTATGCAATGACATAGGCTAAGAATCTTTAAAATATATATAAATTGGAAAAATGTGTGAACAAATGAAAAAAAAATGATCCGCTCCACTTGATGACATCAAGCATAGTAATATTTTAGTGAAGAAAATATGAAATTGATGTTCAGTGATTAGTTTGGATGAATGAGAAAATGTAATTGTTTGATGCATAAAAATAACTCAGTTGCTGTATTTGATATTAAGCAGCAAAATATAGTGATTTGAATATTTGGGAAAACATCAAACCAGATTATGTAAAAAGAAAAAAAAAAAGATGAAATTAGAAAATATATATTTTATGTTTATGAGTTCTGCCAATCAAAATTTTGTGGCAGAAATTGGGTGATTACCATGCAATTTTATTTTGGTAAAATTCTTAAATTATTAGAATGTTTATTATAATTTCTAATTAGTGACTTGTTATAATCAAAATCCGCCCTAAAGAGTGTCCTTTCTTTTATTAGGTATCAGAGTAGGTATCAAGATTTCTACTTCTATACAAATGTGATATTTCAGATCTGTACATAAAAAATTTGTTGAATATATAGGTTGAGAATTGTTCTGTGTCGCTCTCTCTCACACACACACGCATTCTCACTTTTATAGATATAATAGATAGATTACTCTAGATATATTTCCATATGTCTGAATACCCTATATACAAATTTTCAAATCTGTAGATAAAAAAATTTGTTGAGTATATAGGTTGAAAATTGTTCTCTCTCTCTCTCTCACACACACATTCTCAATTTTAGAGATATAATAGATAGATTATGCTAGATATATTTCCATATGTCTGAATACCCTATATACAAATTTTCTAATCTGTAGATCAAATATTTGTTGAATATATAGGTTGAAAATTGTTCTTACTCTCTCTCTCTCTCTCTGGCTACCTCACACACACATTATAACTTTTATAGATATAATAGATAGATTATGCTAGATATATTTCCATATGTGTGAATACCCTATATACAAATTTTCTAATTTGTAGATAAAAAATTTCTAGAGTGCATAGGTTGAGAATTGTTCTCTCTATCTCTCACACACACACATTCTAACTTTTAATGATATAATAGATTATGCTAGATATATTTCGATATTTCTGAATACCCTATATATAAAAATTTGTTGAATGTATAGGTTGAGAACTGTTCTCTCTCTCTCTCTCTCTCTCTCGCTCACACACACACATTCTCACTTTTATAGATATAATAGAAAGATTATCCTAGATATATTTCTATTTGTATGAATACTCTATATACAAATTTTAAAATCTGTAGATAAAGAATTTGTTGAGTATATGGGTTGAGAATTGTTCTCTCTCTCTCTCTCTCTCTCTCACACACACACACACATTCTCACTTTTATAGATATAATAGATTATGCTAGATATATTTCCATATGTCTGAATACCCTATATACAAATTTTCAAATCTGTAGATAAAAAATTTGTTGAGTATATAGGTTGAGAATTGTTCTCTCTCTCTCTATCACACACATTCTCACTTTTATAGATATAATAGACAGATTATGCCAGATATATTGAAATATGTCTGAATGCCCAATATACAAATTTTGAAATCTGTAGATAAAAAATTTGTTGTATACATAGGTTGACAATTGTCCTCTCTCTCACACACACACACATTCTCACTTTTATACATATAATAGATAGATTATGCTAGATATATTTCTATATGTCTGAACACCCTATATACAAATGTTCAAATCTGTGGATAAAAAATGTGTTGAATGTATAGGTTGAGAATTTTTATCTCTCTCTTTTTCTCTCTCTCTCTCTCGCTATCTCACACACACGCATTCTCACTTTTATAGATAAAATAGATAGATTATGCTAGATATATTTCCATATGTCTGAATACCCTATATACAAAGTTTCAAATCTGTAGATAAAAAATTTGTTGAATATATAGGTTTAGAATTGTTCTCTCTCTCTCTCTCTCTCTCTCTCACACACACATTCTAACTTTTGTAGTTATAATAGATAGATTATGCTAGATATATTTCCATATGTCTGAATACCCTATATACAAATTTTCTAAACTGTAGGTAAAAAATTTGTTGAGTATGTAGGTTAAGAATTGTTCTCTCTCTCTCACACACACACACACACACACAAGTTCTCACTTTTATAGATATAATAGATAGATTATGCTAGATATATTTCTATATGTCTGCCTACCCTATATACAAATTTCCAAATCTGTGCCCAAAAATGTGTGGAATATATAGGTTGAGAATTGTTCTCTCTCTCTCTCTCTCTCACACATATTCTCACTTTTATAGGTTATATAGGTTGAGAATTTTTTGCTCTTTCCATCACTCACATTCACACTTTTATAGATATAATACATAGATTATGCCAGATATATTTACATATGTCTGAATACCCAATATACACATTTTCAAATCTGTAGATAAAAAATTAGTTGAATATATAGGTTGAGAATTGTTCTCTCTCTCTCTCTTTCTCTCTCTCTCACACTCACATTCACACTTTTATAGATATAATAGATAGGTTATGCTAGATATATTTCTATATGTCTGAATACCCTATATACAAATTTTTAAATCTGTAGATAAAAAATTTGTTGAGTATATAGGTTGAGAATTGTTCTTTCTCTCTCTCTCACACACACATTCTCACTTTTATAGATATAATAGATTATGCTAGATATATTTCCAAATGTCTGAATACCCTATATACAAATTTTCAAATCTGTAAAGATAGAATTTGTTGAATATATAGGTTGAGAATTGTTCTCTCTCTCTCTCTTTCACACACATTCTCACTTTTATAGATATAATAGATAGATTATGCTAGATATATTTCCTTATGTCTGAATACCCTATATACAAATTATCAAATCTGTAGATACAAAATTTGTTGAGTATATAGGTTGAGAATTGTTCTCTCTCTCTCTCTCTCTCACTCACTCACTCACTCACTCACTCACTCACAAACACACACACACATTCTACCTTTTATAGATATAATAGATTATGCTAGATATATTTCCATATGTCTGAATACCCTGTATACAAATTTTCAGATCCGTACATAAAAATTAGTTGAATATATAGGTTGAGAATTGTTCTCTCTCTCTCTCTTCTCTCTCTCTCTTTCACACACATTCTCACTTTTCTAGATATAATAGATAGATTATGCTAGATATATTTCCATATGTCTGAATACCCTATATACAAATTTTATAATCGGTAGATAAAAAATTTGTTGAATATATAGGGTGAGAATTGTACTTACTCTCTCTCTCTCTCTCTCTCTCTCTCTCTCTCTCTCTCTCTCTCTCTCTCACGCACACATTCTCACTTTTATGGATATAATAGATAGATTATGCTGGATATATTTCCATATGTCTGAATACCCTATATACAAATGGTCAAATCTGTAGATAACAAATTTATTGAATAGATAGGTTGAGAATTGTTCTCTCTCTCTCTCTCGCAACCTTACACACACAACCACACGCAAACATTCTGACTTTTATAGATATAATAGATCGATTATGCTAGATATATTTCCATATGTCTGAATACCCAATATACAAATTTTCAAATCTGTAGGTAAAAAATTTGTTGAATATATAGGTTGAGAATTGTTCTCTCTCTCTCACACACTCACATTCTCACTTTTATAGATATAATGTATAGATTATGCTAGATATATTTCTATATGTCTGAATACCCTATATACAAAGTTTAAAATCCGTAGATAAAAATACGTTGAGTATATAGGTTGAGAATTGTTCTCTCTCTCTCTTACGCATACACACACACACACACACACATTTTCACTTTTATAGATATAATAGATAGATTATGCTAGATACATTTCCATATGTCTGAATACCCTATATACAAATTTTCAAATCTGTAGATAAAAAATGTATTGAATATATAGGTTGAGAATTGTTGTCTCTCTCTCTCTCTCTCTCTCTGGCTACCTCACACACACACACATTTTCACTTTTATAGATATAATAGATAGATTATGCTAGATATATTTCCATATGTCTGAATACCCTATATACAAATTTTCAAATCTGTAGATAAAAAATGTATTGAATATATAGGTTGAGAATTGTTGTCTCTCTCTCTCTCTCTCTCTCTCTCTCTCTCTCTCTCTCTCTGGCTACCTCACACACACACACATTTTCACTTTTATAGATATAATAGATAGATTATGCTAGATATATTTCCATATGTCTGAATACCCTATATACAAACTTTCAAATCTGTAGATAAAAAATTTGTTGAGTATATAGGTTGAGAATTGTTCTCTCTCTCTCACACGAAACTGTGCGCTCGGCTTCTTCCCCCCCTTCCCACCCCAAATGCTTGGGAAACTGTGCACTGTTTTTGTTGGTTTTCAAGCTGCCTCTTCCCCCCCCCCCCACACACACACACACAGTTTAACAGTAGTAGGAGGTCAAGAGAAAGAGGGTGAGAGAGAGAGAAGAGTAAGTTGGTGAGAGAGAGAGAAAAGAGAAAGAGGGTGTTGGTTTTATATTTTTATTATCGTCTAATATTTTGAAAGCTGAATTTCTAATAAAATGTGCATCTATAGGAGATAATGCCTGGGAATGTGTTCCCCCCCCCCCACAGTTTAACAGTGGTGTGACGTCAAGAGAAAGAGGGTGAGAGAGAGGGAAGAGTAAGTGGGTGAGAGAGAGAAAGAGAGAGAAAAAAAAGAAAGACGGTGTTGGTTTTGTGAAAAAAGTTGTTATTTACAATTGTTCGCATTCTTGGCCTTTTGGTCAAGATCAAAGTGTAGTATCTGTTCTTCAGATGCTGCACTTCTATTTCTTGTTCTCTTTCGGTGGAGGAGAAATCCTCCACGACTGAGACAATTTTTATTTTTGTACCTTTTCTCCACGTTAAAAAACGACCCTGGTGTCTAACTGTCCCGTGGGGAGGCATAATAAATAGGTACAATTGTTCGCCATTAGTGGATGTTGACGTCACGTCACGTGACATGACTAAGCGTTTTTTTTTTTTAGTATGAATAACATTTTTTGTTTTAATTATAAAGTCTACACTTAATTTTATAGAAAATGATGTATATATAATAGAAAAAAAAAATTACTGGTTTTGTTGGATTCAAGTGGATCCCCCCCCTCCAGTTTAAGAGATAGCAGGTCACGTGGTAATATACAAAATGGCTAGCGTAAATATAAAGATCGGTTTTTTTATCGACGAATATTTTGAAAGCTGAATTTTTTTTTATTCCTGTACATTTTTTCCTGATATTTTTCGTTAAAACTCTTGTATAAATACTATTTTTAACCAGTTAAATACGTTGGAGACATTGTCATGGAGTTTAATAATCTCTAGAACAAAGCAGAAGAGAAATTACAAAAGTATCGGTAAAACAAAGTGTTTGTTTACATTTGTTCGCCATTACTGGATGTTGACGTCACGTCACGTGACATGACTAAGCGTTTTTGGATTATGTAATATTAACATTAAAATGACAGGTTTTTTGGGGGGCCCCCCTAGGAGAGAAATGATCAGTTCACCCCCTTTTAATGGTCCGTTTGGTGTGGAATTTCGATATTTGTCATGCGGGTGATCAAGGTTCAATATGATACATAATTTGTCAACTTTGGTTGTGTCTGTCAAAAGTTTGAGCTGACGTCACGTCACGTGACACGTATTGAATAACGTTAAAATGACAGGTTTTTTGGGGGGCCCCCTAGGAGAAAAACGATCAGTTGACCCCTTTCTACTGGTCCGTTTGACGTGAAATTTCGATATTTGTCATCCGGGTGATCAAGGTGCAATATGATACCAAATTTGTCAACTCTGGTTCCGTCTTTCAAAAGTTTTAGCGTTACAAACAAACATACATACATACATACATACATACATACACACCGATTTTTGCCTTTTATATATATAGATGTATATAAACACACACACACACACGGATGTATATATATATATATATATATATATATATATATATATATATATATATATATATATATATATATATATATATATGTATCTATGTATTGGATTGTTTTTCTTTTTTATTGGATTGTTTTTTATTCATGTTAAATTCATTTAATTGTGCTTATCATCATCATCATCATCATCATGGTCGTCGTCGTGATCATTGAGAATTTGTGCCGTTGTAAAAGCATCTTCAATTTGAAAGCACAAACACCGCAACGAATGGCCGTATCTTCTACGAATTTCGTGTATTGGATTGTTTTATGGCGGTTTTTTGTTTGTTTTTATTCATATTAAATTCATTTAATCGTGCCTATCATCATGTCGTTTGGAACGCATCTTAAATTTAAAAGTTGCACACACACCGCAACAAATCTCTGTCTGTTCTACGAAGTGTGTGTGCTGGATTGCAATCTTTTTTATACATGTTAAATTCGTTTAATCATACCCATTATCATCATCATCATCGGCGTCATGAACGGCGTATATTCTACATGTGCCTGTATGTATACATGTGTGTATGCATATGTATGTACATGCATATATGTGTGCGTCTATGTGTGTATGTGCATGCTAGCATGTGTGCATATATGTGTACATGCGTATGTATGTTTGCGTGCATATGAATGTATGCATGCATGTGTGCGTGCATGTGTTTATTTGCAAACGTATGTGGAGTAGAGAGGGCTCCGTAAGCCGTTGTGAAGGTAACCCCTTCAGGAGAAGCAAATCTCTGATTTAAAAAACAGAAAGCGGGAGACCAGTACCCGCATTAAGCTGGTCTGCAGTTTTACTTGTTGTTAGCTATCTTGCTCTTGCTTGCTGCTGGATCTCAATATTTTTAAACCGAGAGAGAGAGACTTAGTTGCCGTACAAAGCTAAAACTCTAATAAAATCTTTGTATAGATACTCCCTCAGACATTTGTCTAAATATTATACATCTATCTAAAAAAAAAAAATTGTCCTGCGGCAATAGAAAAATTGTGACGTGTGTAGGCCTGAAAGGCTGGAAGTATGTAATAACTGCCATCATTATATGTATGTATGTATGTATGTATGTATGTATATATGTGTGTGTGATCTTTTTCCTCCTTCCTTCTTTTTTAATAAAAAGTTTGTTTTAGACTCACACATATGCAGTACATGATGATGATGATGATGATGATGATGATGATGATGATGATGATGATGATGATGACAAATTCACACATAATTTTCAAAATAACTCAACGTACGAATCGACGAAAAACAATAGTCCAATTGATATGAAATTACAGACGCTTGGATTTTTTTGTTTTATTTTTTAATAAAGACTTTGTTTTAGACTCACACATATGATTAAGGACGAAAACGGTCGTGCCGCTGATCACTTGCTGTATGACTTTTGGAATGTCCCTTCATGTGTATTTTACATGTATATGTGTGTGTACGTATGTATAGGCATATGTATGTGTGTGCGTATATGTGTGCCTCTACATGATTATGGTTGCATATGTGTGCACATGCATACGTATGTTGGCGTACATCTGTATGTACGCATGTGCTTATTGTCATGTTAATGTGGGGTGGAAAGGGCTCCCGTAAGCCGTGGTGAAGGCAACCCCTCTAGGAGAAGCAAATCTTGTATTTAAAAAAAATAACATAAAGCGGGAGACCAGTACCCGCATTAAGCTGGTCTGCAGTTTAACTTGTGGCTGGCTATCTTGCTCTTGCTTGTTGCTTGATGTCAACATTTTGAACCGAGAGATAGATTTAGCTGTCGTACAAAATTAAAACTCTGTAACATCATCTTTGTATAGATACTCCCTCAGTCATGGAAAAGTTGTGACGCGTGTAGGCCTGAAATGCTGGAAGTATGTAATAATTGATCTGCCATCATTATATGTATATATGTATGTATCGGTGTATGTATGTTCATGTACAGGTGTATGTATATGTGTGTATATCTATGTGTATATGTATGTATATATATATATGTGTGTGTGTATATATATACGTATATATATTGTTTGTATATATGTGTATATATGCATGTGTGTGTATCTGCATATATGCATGTGTGTATGTATATGTATGCATGTATATGTGTATGTATGTGTGTGCATGTTTGTGTATGAGTGCATGTTTGTGTCTGAGTGCATATTTCTGTATGTGTATGTATATGTAGGTAAGTGTATGTATATATATGTGCATATGTGTACATATGTGTATATATATGTATATGTGTGTATGTGTTTGTATATGATTGTTTATTTATATGTATGTACATGTTTATGTATGCATGTGTGTATGTATGTATATGTATGTGTATTATGTATTGTGTATGCATATATGTGTGTATGTTTACAGATATGTATGTGTTTATGTGTATATATGTATATTTGCATTTATATATATATATGTATGTATGTATGCCATTGACTTGTCTTGTGTATGTTTATGTATGTATATGTATGTGTATTATGTATAGTTTATGTATGTATGCATAAATGCGTGTTATATGTATGTGTGTATGTGTATATATGTATATCTATGTATCTATGCGTGCATGTATATATATATGTATGTATACTAGTGACCGTCTTCAGATTCATGTCTGTTTGAGCGTGTGAATTTAAGTTATTTTCGGCTCATGGACTTTCAGGGCCTGAGCGAGTGGTACTCGTCTTACAAACGTTGCAATCATCATCAATGTATGTATATGTTTGTGTGACTAAACTGATTCCCCCACCAAACTTGTTTGGTGAGAGGGCGGCTAGTCTCCCTAACGGATTAAAAGCAAGACCATTCAAAAGTCAAATGAACCCTTTTTCGGGGTTAACGGCCAACTAGCACCGTGTGTGTTTGTGTGTTTGTGTGTTTGTGTGTGTGTGTGTTGGGGTGGAGAGGGCTCCCGTAAGCCGTGGTGAAGGAAACCTTTCTAAGAGAAGCAAATCTCTGATTTAAAAAACCATAAAGCGGGAGATCAGTACCCGCATTAAGCTGGTCTGCAGTTGCTGGCTATCTTGCTCTTGCTTGTTGCTGGATCTCAACATTTTGAACTGAGAGATAGATTTAGCTGTCGTACAAAGCTAAGACTCTGTAACATCATCTGTGTATAGATACTCCCTCAGGAATTTATATATAAAAGTGGTCCTGTGGCGACGAAAGTCATTTTTGGATTTTAAGTGTCTAGTGGAGTGGCACTCGTATGACAAGTCGTTGCAATCATCATCATGTATATGTTTATATATGTACATGTGTATGGATATGTATGCATATCTATGTATATATATATATATTTATATATATATATATATATATATATATGTTATTGCTCTGTTTACCACATTGAGCTCTCATACCCGGAATTCCTCCTGTAATTATTCCATTATAACACTATATATATATATATATATATATATATATATATATATATATATATATATATATATAAGATGTGGTCTTGTATATATACCCTGAATTTATATAACTACAGGAACTCTATTTTGTTTCTCTCTTTCTCTTTTATATCTATCTTTCTATGTCTTCTTCTCTATATATCTATGACTCTCTCTTCTTCTCTCCCTCTCTCTCTCTCTCTCTCTCTCTCTATGTATATCTTTATGCATATATATATATATATATATATATATATAGAGAGAGAGAGAGAGAGAGAGAGAGAGGGGGGGGATAGAGAGAAAGACAAACAGAAAGAAAGGCGTAGCTATCTTTAGGTATATCTTCCTATATATTCTCTCTCTACCTCTACCTCTCTCTCTCTCTCTCTTTCTTTCTAACTCCCTTCCCTTCTCTCTCTATATATCAGTCTCAATTAGAAGTAGGCTGTCAGCCGTATGCCCACATATTCGCACTTCATAATTGACAGATGAAAATATTACAGCACGCATGGGATATTAATAAAACATTTTCCTGTCATCTTCAACCGGCTGATGTTCACAACTATTTTGAAATTATTTCGAAATACTTTATCAATTACAGCTAAACAAGTTTAATGTCTCACCTATATATAATACGATTTTTTTCATCATCTTGATTTCGAAATACTTCATTAATTGCAAATAAAGTCTGGGGCCTTGCGGTTTGAAACAAAAAAACGAAACAATAAACAACTGATATCCCAAGTGTGAGAATTGTGTATTACATTAGATGTCTGGATGCAAGGCTGATTTTTCGTCTTCATTGAAATTCATTTAATGACACAAAAGTAATCATTGTTTCGTAGGTTTTTTTGCGTTTGGGAGAAAACTCGATAAAGTGCAGAAAAGTATCTTCAAATTATGAAGAGCTTACACATATTCGAGCTTTATTCTAATGTTAACACGATTCAGCTACATTGTTGGAGCCTTGTTGAGATGCTTTAACATCGAAACGTGGGTCAATCAATTCTAGAGTCCGACAAAATATAATTGAAATTGGCTGAAAGTTACACCGACCGAAACATTGTTAAAATAGCACTCAAGATGAGAACTAGAGTGCGATCATCTAGAAAAATACGAATATGTATCTTATTAATTTATACACTTTATATAATATATATATATATATATATATTATAGAAAGTGTATAAATTAATAAGATACATATATATATATCTATATAACTACAAGCACTTGTATCCCCTCGACGTGAACACCTCCGACAAACCCGAAAAGCAGCTAAATCCCACCCCTTTCACTGTAGATATCCGTAGGTGTAAGAAAGCATTCTACTCCAATAGTTTCTTCCTCCAGAACTGCTAGACTTTGGAACTCCCTTCCGGAATTCTGCTTTCCCAACTGTACTGACTTGTTCAAGTATAATGTGAACAAACATCTTCCTACTCATCTCCCTTCATAAGACCCCTGCAACTTATGTCCCCGATAGTAGCCCCCTCCCCTACTTCAAAGTGGCACTGTGCCTTGTTTGGGTTGAAAATTGAATAAAACATTTTTTTAAATAAATGTTGTTTTTTCGTATTTTGCCCTGTTGAGCATTATTGCGTTTTGCAAACAGAAAAGAACAGAAAAAAAACAATATCATTATGTTTTGTGCATTTTGGGTCAGGATTTGGTTGGTTGGTTGGTTGGTTGGTTGGTTGGTTGGTTGTTTTACGGCATATCAACTCTTTTCAGGTTATTTAATGCCGAATCCAAAGATTTTGAAGAAAATTTTTTAATAGAATATATTTGTTGTTTTCAAGTCGGTTTCTATTTAACCCATAGTTGGAACCCTAACAGGTACTACCACTCCGGGTCAGAGTGGACCTGGGAGCAATGGTAATTAAAGGGTGGCTCCAACACTCAGCCAAAGCCCACAAGCTGGGGCCTCACCACTGGATATAGTTTAAGGTCATATCCAGGACCCCCATTGAGGGACTTTTACCCTCTGTAGGGGGCCAGTCGGTGTATTTTAATGCCCCACCGACAGGGCCGTTGGGTCAGGAAGCCAGTATTTTCAAGGTGGCCTGATTGTGTAGCGCTAGATGCTGTAACAGGTATTACACCTCCGGGTCAATGTGGAACTGGGCAACTCAACATTTCTTTAAGCCTCCAAATAGGGTCTAATCACTGGAAGTATTTTAAGGTCAGACGCAGGACCTTGTCTTTTTTCTTTGCTGCTCGGGAAGTTGGGGGTATTTTATCAAAATTATTGAATCGATGACGGAAGCCTTTTTTAATGCAGCTAAACTTAACACTGAAGAGATGCACACTAAAATACATTTATTCGCTCAAATTTTGGATTAAAAATGTTGGACATCAAACAAAAGTAAACAAGTAACATTAAGTTGCCTCCCCTGCAATCACTACTGCTTTTACTCATTATCAATAAATAACCCAAATAAAATGAAAGTCTTTATGTATACATTCGGGGGTTTTGTACGTCGTCTTTTATTTCTCTGTATCGTCGCTTCTTTTAATCTTCATTGCGTTTCTTATCTAGCTGTAATTGTCTTGTAGTTATCAACCGCCTCGTTTGCATAACTTTAACGAATAAACTTATGACACACGAAAGAAACAAGGAGACATTCGCTGAGTTTCTTCAAGTTTTTTTTTTTTTTTTGAGATAATTTAATTTTGGCGACAGAAACTAATACATGTTAATAATTATTTACTTTTTAAACGAAACTTAATAACTTAAGAAACGAGAGACGCCCAAAGACAGACATGGGTAACATTCGCATTAGAATATTCTACTTTAGTGACGTGTCTCGTTCGGTCGGCTTCTCGAATGGAACTGATTGAAAAAAAAAACTTTGTTTTCTATAGTTTGAAAATGTCATTCAGTCGCCATATAAACTTATGAGGGTGATAATAAATACTAATGCTTTGTTTGTTAAACTTTCTATCTAACGAAATGAGTGACGTAGGCGGACAGACATTGAAACAACATTCGCTGAGGTTATCAGTTTCTAGACCATTTATCTATGCCCATGTTTGTATCGCTTTCCGAGAGAGAGAGAGAGAGAGAGAGAGAGAGAGAGAGAGTGAACTAATAATCTATGTTTCTCTCGCTCAAAAGCATGACGTCATGTCATCGTTCGTGCTTTATCAAGAACGTTTGACCTTTTGCCCTTGCCTTGTTACCTACATCTTGTTCCATCCTGAGAAAGGTTTTATTTAATATATATGCGTTATCCTAACACGCACTAAGAGTGACGCTCGTCAAAATTAACACTAGCTAACTTAGTCTCTATTTACTGGTTAAGGGTCCCTACTATGTAACACTACTTCATGAATAACGAAAGCATGGATTGTCTCCCCTTGCGATCCTTGAAGAATGGAGACTACTATTAATGAAAAGTTATGTGGGTTTGGGAGGAAAAGTACAGTTTTGAATCTTTGTAATTGTTCGACAAATTTTCGACCGTGCTTGTTGACTATGCAGACTTTTGCAAGGGTCATATATGCATGGTTCATGTAAATAACTATTAAACCTGAATTTGGGGGCAAAAACTGTGGATTACATTGTAGGTAGCTTTAATTCTTCGGGCTGGTATAAACGTATATAGTCTGGTATCTTCTTTTCCGGATCAGTGAAGAAAAGGTTCTTTTAGACTTTTTTTCAATTTTTATTTTTGTCAAATATAGTGAGAAAAAAAAACTATTTTAAAATTAAGCTTGACAGACTAACAATAATTTCATTCTAAAGTAATCTTGTTTTAAACTTACAACTTATTTGTGACAGACAGAAGCAAATAGTGTCTCAAACTTTACCGTGACAGACTGACTGAAATTTCATGTTAAACCCAAGAACTGCACGCCTGTGGAACTCTGTTCCGTCTGCCTGCTTCCCACCGGACTACAACTTGAATGTCTTCAAGTCCAACGTTAAAAAATTCCTAATGAACTGCCCCCTTAAGTAAACACTTCATTAAATCTCCACACTAACGTAATGTACTTCCAATAACCCTTATCCGTGAGTGGCTTCCGGGCCTTGATAAGTGGTGATCACTGTGTAAAAAAAAAGTGAGATAACAAACCCAAATTTCATTTCAAACTATACTGACAGACTTACGCAAATTTGATTAAAACTTAAGCATGACAGAAACACGCAAATTTACTTTCAAACTTAAACATCACATGCTGACACAAATTTCATTATAAACTTAAGCATGACAGGCAAATGCAAATGTACTTTTAAACCTAAGTATGACGCAAAATTCATTTCAAACTTAAGCCTGTCAGGTTAACGCGACGCAAATTTCATTTTAAACTTAAACGTGTCAGCCTAGCGCAAATGTCATTTCAAACTTACGTGTGACAAGTTGACGCAAATGTCGTTTCAAACTGAAGTGTAAAAAAGGCTGTTTCTCCCGGTCAAAATATGACGTCGGCCTCCAAATGGGGCCTCAGCACTGCCGATCGAAAAATTGAGGGGTATGTTATTAAAATTATTGAATTGATGACGGAAGTCGTTTTTAATGCAACTAAACTCAATACTGAAGATATACAGTCGAGATCCCTAGATGTAATAAAGCTTTCTACTTTAATAGTTTCGTCCCCAGAACTGCTAGACTTTGGAACTCTCTTCCCGGTTCCTGCTTTTCCAACTGTACTGACATGCATCAGTTCAAGTGTAATGTAAACGGACATCTTGCTGCTCAACGCCCTGCAACGTATGCCCCCGATAGTAGTCCCCTACATTAAAGTGTCACTGTGCCTTGTTTGGGGTGAAAATTGAATAAAACAATACTCACTTCAAAATATTTATTCACTCAAATATATAATTAAAAATTTTTGACGTCATAGGTGAAATGCCATTTAAGACTTACGCGTGACAGACTGGCGTAAATGCTTTTAAACTTAAGCATGACAGAGAAATACAAATTGAATTTCAAACTTAACCGTGTCAGTCTAACGGAAGTGCCATTTCAAACTTACACGTGACAGACTGACATCCAATGTAATTTAAATATCAATCATCTTATTGCAAATACGTCTATTTAAATTGCGCGTTTAACCATGAAAAGACACATAAAAATGATGCACGATAGACGGATAACTGCATCTACACTCATAAAAGTGATCAGTTCTAAAAACACATAAGTAAAAAAAAAAAAATGATTCAAAATATAAAAGTCGCATTTGAAATTGCTGAACGACGAATTTCGACATTCGCATAATTTACGTCTTTCATCTTTCTCCCATTTCCTTTGATCTTCCGATATTAAGCGATAAATTATCTCTGTTGTTTTTTATTGTTAACTGTTCTACATCTTACTCTCTTTTTCTCTCTTTCTCTCTCTCTCTCTTGCAATATATATATATATATATATATATATATATATATATATATGTCTGTATGCGTGTATGACCTCCGTTCTGTCTTGTAAAACAATTGGATACCGCATTGTAAGAGTGCCTGCGCATAAAATTGTGAAGCAAAGATTACGCAACCACAACGTCACTTCTTCAGAGTCGGTACTGCCTGGTTTCGGTGACTAAAATGTGTTCCAGGATGACTGTAAACAATGCCGAGATAAGCGGCGAGCACATTCAGCACCTGGTATTCCTAAATGGTCACTCATTTAGTACTGACCAGTCTCAACGCCGCTTAACTTCGATGTTGTACTGGGAACCGGTGTATAAGCGTGATTATATATATATATATATATATATATATATATATATATATATATATAGCCAATCCCCTACACGGAATCTTCAATCAAAATAACCTAAATTATCATACAGCTGCTGCGAAAATTTAGAGATAATAATTAAAGCACATAATAACAGCATATTA
This sequence comes from Euprymna scolopes, assembly GCF_053919585.1. Classification (NCBI taxonomy): domain Eukaryota; kingdom Metazoa; phylum Mollusca; class Cephalopoda; order Sepiida; family Sepiolidae; genus Euprymna; species Euprymna scolopes. Next base: position 78,278,192 of record NC_136514.1, read on the forward strand.
AATAAAAGCAATAAAAACAATAATAATAAAAATAAATAATAAAAGTGAACAACATAACAAAAATAAAACTAACACAAAGGACAAAAATGTAACTAGTATAAATAATAATAATGATAATAATAATAATAATAAATATAATAATAATAATAAACCAAACGCAAACAACAACAATTCTAATAGAAATAAAATTAAAATAATAATAATAATAATAATAATTAACAAGGTAAATGCAACTGTAGATCCCTGCCCACTTCAAAATAAATGTCTAACCAAAAGCATAGTTTACCAGGCCACAATATTTGCAAAAGGCACCCGAATTATGAGAAATATTATGTAGGTATGACCTCCTTAGATTTAAAAGACAGGTAGTATGCCCATAAAAGTACGTTCAAAAACAAAAAGACAGAATGAACTTGCACGTTCGCCGATAGTCGAATGAAAAATAATAAGACAAACAAGTACATATAGAGACCTAGACTATTCATGTAGATTGTGCCTAAATGAAAAATTAGCTATCCTATTCCTTAAAGAACTGCAGCATTTATTAATCTGTAAGAGAGAAATAGTGAACAACTGTGTGCACATGATAAACTTTACTCTGGGATAGCGATACAAAATATATTTGGAAATTGACAATAACAATAGAAAATAAATAAATAAATAAAATAAAATAAACATATATTTTCATAAATAAGTCTATATATATGTATGTATATATATATACATATATATATATATAACATAACATAATATTCGAGACTGAAAGTAGGTAAGCTTACTACAACACCTAGACTGAAAGTAGATCAGCTTACTACAATAAAAGGATATCTACCCCTCACATAAACACAAAAAGAGAAGGGATAAACCGGAGGAAAACTGTGCCTTCGTCATATGAGTGCCCGCCCATTGGCTTATTAGAATAGGCACGGTGGCAACTAGGAAGCTGATTGGCTAACTAGGAAATTCAATAACATGTGCGTATATATAAACGCGCAATAACCACAACTTTTCGCATAAGCCTGACGAATTCTCACGGGAATGAAACGCGAAAAATTCTGTGTAGCTTAATTGCTTTATATATTTCATAACATACTATATATATATACATATATATATGTGTGCATATTTTGTATATATGTGTATATATAGGTGTATATATATGTGTATATATATGTGTGTATATATGTGTATATATGTATGTATACATAAATATATATATATATATATATATATATATATATATATATATATACTCGCGTCACACTTTTTGTAACTTTTCTGTTTCTCTCTCATTTTTAATGAAGGAATAGAATGAAATGTGCTTGGAATTTATAAGTGAATCAATTTTTAAAAACTACAATTGTTAATTAAAACTTCTCTAATACCTATATTTATCATAGGTAATCTTAGGTTCAAATTTATACACTAATTTTAAAACAGATTCATAAAAAATATGTCAAACCACACAAATGTTAGCAATGATTATTGTTGCATCATTTCATAGTGTTCCACATAAGATCCTTTTGAATCAAAAGAAGACCTCATTTCTCGACATAAAACTTTTGCAATAATATGCTTGTGTCTTCTTTCAAATCCATAGACCAACTGAGAAGCCTCTGTAGTTAACTTAACTGCCCTTTCAACACTTTGCGAATGTGCAGGTAAATCAGGAAAATCTAGTTTCCTCCCACTCAACGATGAATCCTAAAGTTCCTCATCTAAAAATTCTTCTGTAAAAGCTCACAAACTCCACTTTGAGATAAGTTTATTAAATGAAACCAATGTGAAGCTTTGAAATTTATTGTTGAAATTTTTTTCAACCTTTTGTGAGATGATTTTGCACTCCTGAAAGAAAAAAAAAGCAATTAACTTTAAAAATGGATTCTACTTGTTTGAATTTTTTCTAATGATGAAATTTCAACAAAATTTAAAAATGAACATATAAATCAATGTAACCAATTTCATTATTTTATATAAAAAAATGTTTACTTACCTAATGGTTAAAAAAAAATTTTATAGCTTCTTCCCTCACTTCTATTTCATCTGATTTGACCATTGCATACAAAATATTTTCTGGCAATAGAGCAAAAGCATTGTATTGAATATTTTTTAATGCAACTGTTTGCATTTCTTGTGGCTGCTGCTTAATCCTCTGAATCCTATTGAAAATGTATAGTTGCTGGTTATGAAATTTATTGTCTCTTTTAATTTCAAACCAACTAACTGCATACACTTCAACAATAAATTTAACCAATGTGTGCATTTTATCAAACAGTGTTTGAGGATAAATATTTCGGGTCCATAAACACATTAGTCGAATTGCTAGAGTTAGCCATCTGGCTTGATTTAAAGGCTCAATCCTCCATGCAGCATATTTTGGATCAACCTTTGAAATTCCTACTGCATATTCCAAAAGTAGTCTTTGGTCGCCACTCAGATCATCAATGCCTACCAGTACAGAATAATTGATATCCAAAGGACTACTTATTGGTGGAAATTCAACCTGAGGCAAATGATTGTAATTATTGCCACACAATTTTCGAATTGGCCCAGTAAATGATGTTGAGCTTTGTGTATTACCATCGATCCATTTAAATAACTCCCTGAAAGGAAGCTCATTCTGATGTAGGGAGCAACCAATAGTGTGTAACTTCCTGTTTAATATTTTTCTAGGGATATGACAAGCCCAGATTCACAGCCAGTGTTTGTATAAGTGTTGTCTAAAAGCACAGCCTTCAATGTAGTCTTACTTTTATATTCTTTTAAAACACTTGCAACTTCTTCTGCTAAAACAACACCAGTTGCATTAGTATTAGGGATGAATCTATGGATGAGATATCCTCCCTTTTTATCACAGCCTATTTCCGCTGTTAATGTCAAATGGCGTTCTGGTCCGTTAACTTTTTTTATTTATGTTTCTCCGTTCGCTTCCACCACCTCCTGATAATACAAAGTGTCTTTGTCATGTCTACTATCCACACCAATACAAACAAGATTTTCAATTTTTTCATTGTGCTTTTGAAGGGTATGCACTTTAGTTTTTTTTCTTTTTGTCTATTTTTGATTTATCCAGGATGATGTTGTTGAGAAGGCCCATAGCATGTAAATCCAAAAGGGAGGCATTTGCCAGGCTCGCTCCTAATTTTGAAGAAACGTCACCCCGGATTAGTTCAATAGCATACCTGGAATTTTTAATTGGCTGTAATCACTCTTACAATATCTGTCTGGCTCAAGATTTTCGTCTTGTCCATCGCTATTCTCTGATTGGGAAGGGGAAACATTCTGGTCATAAGATGTTGAGGCAACACAAGATGAACCAACTTGGTTCCCTATTTCTCCTAACACTGCACTCCTTTTATATTTTTTAATGGAAACTTTATCTATAGGACCAAGTTGAAAAGTGCCCTTAGGTCCTATTTTGTTTCTTTGGTCTTTTAGATATTCTCTGTCTTCCAATGGAACCCGAAAAATCAAATTTGACACATATTGGATGCGAGATGTGACTCAGAATTTTCATGCAATTTCACATAAAATGAAAAAGTATGAGATTTTTAGTTTGTTTACTTAAATTACAAGTATAGAAATTCATTTACTTTCAAATCTGTCTGAGAGTACATCTTTCAAACTGCTTGGCCTAACGTTCACAGGAAACATGAGTTGGAACAATTATATTGAAAACATTGCCAGGGCCGCTGCGAAAAAGGTAGGCTCTCTCTACCGTGCTAGAAAACTACTGACACCTGAAAGTATAGTGTACCTCTATAAGGCCACCATTCGCCCATGTATGGAGTATTGTTGTCACATTTGGGCTGGTGCATCTGCTACTAGTCTCTCACTCCTAGACAAGGTTCAAAAGAGAGTCGCCAATCTGATAGGCCCTGAACTGGCATCTAAGCTTCAGCCTCTGTCCCATCGACGAAACGTTGCATCCCTCTGCCTGTTCTACAAGTATTTTAATGGTGAATGCTCTGACGAACTGCAGACACTTGTGCCCCAACGACGTAGACACCCTCGACAAACCCGACAGGCAGCTAAATTCCACCCCACACAGTAGAGATCCCTAGATGTAAAAGATCTTTCTACTCCAGTAGTTTCTTCCCCAGAACCGCTAGACTCTGGAACTCCATTCCAGGTTCCTGCTTCCCTAACTGTACTGACATGCAGAAGTTCAAGGGAAACGTGAACCGACATCTTGCTGCCCAAATCCCAACATAGTGCCCCAGTAGTTGCTGCCCCTGATAGTAGCCCCCTACACCAAAGTGGCAATGTGCCTTGTTTGGGGTGAAAATGTAATAAAAAAAATGTGTGTTAAAGAATGAAAAATAGAATAATAAATGTACCTTCTGTTTGAGGGGGCATTACAGATTATGTGTTTGGTCTGACAATTTTCCTTTTTACATTTCACATTTTTGTCCACATAAGATAAAATTGGCAGTTGACAACGGCAAGAAGAAATGTCAATCAATGTGTCGAGTCTATTTATCAAAATGTCCTTTGCAGATGATGAGAAAGATTTTCTATTTATCTGTTTTACTTTTTTAAAGCAGATATTTTGCAATTTATTCACAATATACAATTCAGTTAACAGCGGTAAACGTGGATTAACTGCTTTCCAAATATCAATTATATCACCGGCTATTAATTTTGAAAGCGCAAATTTACTTGAGGTTGGATGTATATCTTCCAGGAAATAACTATGCTGTATGACTTGTCGATATGTGGGGGGTTCTGTTTTATCAAGCATAGAAGGTGGACCAACAAATTTATTAGTATCTCAACTGCGAGTAGAAATTTTGGTTTGTTTCCCAATCATTTTAGAAAAACATATCTGAAATTGTCGAATTATATAAATAAGTAAAAGTTGAGAGAGAAAAAATTCAAATATGATAAAATATAAAATAATAAAGATGTTAACGGCAAGAGATACGCAAAATAAACAACTTTCAAATGAAAAAATATCTTTACAATTATAAAATATCTTTAAAATAAACTATAAACTAAATTATAAAAATAATAATAAAATTGTTTTATAAGAATTATAAAAATATTTTTGTTTCTCGATAGTTATGTATTAAAATGAAATGCAAACTAGTAAACATGCGTGTGAATTAGCGAATGTTTTGATTTTTCCGGTGAAGATTGAAAATTGTACCAGTAAAAAAAAAAGACCGGATTTGTGTGAAGTTCATTGTAAATTAAATTAAATATTATTCAGTGTTAGCCTTTTTTTTTTTTTATTTTTAGCTAACTTACTCAAAATGCATCGAAAGTAAGAAATATATATTATTTAACATATTTGCTTCAGATTTTTCTCAACCCCGGTCATAATTTGACCTATTACTTCTATCACTTAACACCGGTGTAAAATCAAAATATACGATAATTTCGATGGTTAAATTCATGTGCTCATAAAACGGTAAAGTTTTGGAGAAAAATATTCTGAACTTTTACTTTTTAGGTTAGTTTACATCTTTCCCTGGGTAGAAATAACCGTGGTTCCAAAATCCCCTCCCCTAATATATATATATATATATATATATATATATATATATATATATATATACTCCTATGAATTCGGTTTTCTTTTGCGTGTATTGATATTCATATAAAAACCCTCTTTTCTATTTATTTAAAAAGAAAATACAATTTTCTTATATATGGGTTGTGGAATTGCATCCATCTGCAAAAGATCTAGCTAATTTGCATATTCTTTTAAACATTCATATGACTTAATTCCCTATTAGTTTTTTCGGTTTTCTTATGGAACGATCATCTTCAGTTAACTAATACGTGTAATTATAGTCATGCAGGTATTCTACATGATTTATACTTGCATAAAATTTGCGTAAATTTTACAGTAAACACAAAATTGTTTCCATATATATTTATGTATGCGTATATATTTTTGTTTAATCTATAAAAGTGAAGGTGTCTGTGTCTTTGCGTGTCTGTGTGTGTACATTTTCCTACGCAATAACTCTGTCAATTTTCAGTTTACCGACTCGAAATTTGATATACAGTCTACTAAGATTTGGGAAAATTTTTGTAATTAGAGTTCGACCAGAAATTTCGCTGTTAAGGGTTAAAAGTTCAACGATTTGATCACTGAGAACTCTACCAAACTCCTCCGCAAAGTTTGGGTCTAAACACTTGAAATTTTAGATATCGGTTCCGTGGACATGGATCAAACTTAATAACTTGATTTGAGCCCAAAACAATAAATTTTAAGGGGTAATAATAGGTGTCAAAGTTAAAGAAATTTACCGCTTTTTATGCTCAACATGCACATCCAAACACCGGGTGTTTGGGGGTGTATGTTGAACTAAAAAAAAAAAGCGGTAAATTTTTTTTTTTATGAACCTATCGGAGAGAAATGATTTAATGATCAAGAAAACATTTCCAGTTATACCGTAACTGGAAATATTTTGAAGTAGGTCCTCATGCCATGCCTTATCGAAGGTCTTTGATATGTCAAGAGCCATTGCCCTGGAAAGGAAGCCTTTGTCAAGAGATTCACTAATCCTATGAGATATAACCGTTAGCACATCTGCTGTAGATCTTGCGGAGCGTAAACCATATTATATGTCACTAAGAAGGTTGTTTCTGCTAAGGTGGTTGACTACTTCTTTATTTAATATGGATTCAATTAACTTACTCATGACACACAGGAGGCTTATTGGTCTGTACTGAGAGGGAGATGACTTATCACCTGAATTCTTAAATACAGGGCATACTGATGAGGTTTTCCAGGGTGTTTTTTTGTTTTTATTTTTACATGGGGGTCACCACTTATCAAGGCCCGAAGGCCACTCAGGGATAAGGGTTATTGCGTGTACAGTAATCAAGGAGATAGTATTGTAGTAATCATTAGTATTGTGGGTTTGATAGAGTGTCTTACTTAAGGGGGCGGTTTGTCAGGAGTTTTTTTATGTTGGACTTGAAGACATCCAAGTTTTAGTCAGGTGGGAAACAGGCAAGCGGTAGAGAGTTCCACTGGCGAGCAGTTCTAAGAAATCTACGTTTGGATTTAGGTACAGATAAAGAGTGGGGAAAATTATTGACAGTAGTTCAGCCAGACGGGTGTTTCTCGTGAAAGATTGGCGAAGGGGGACCAAAGATTGGAGTTCAGACGACCCCTGCCATGGAAATAACGATAAAACAAAGACAGGCTCGCAACGTCTCTTCTGTGGAAGAGAGGTTGCAGGAAAGAGAAAAGGGCATCCCCCACTAAACCACGAAGTCTATTTTGTACTCTATCAAGGCAGGATAGGCTGTTTTTAGCAGCTCCTGCCCAGATGTGGCAGCAGTACTCCATCCTTGGACGTACTTGGCTGTTGGAAAGCACTTTTCCTTTAGGCAACGCTTAAACAGTTTTGTAAGTATGGGGGCAAGTTCTGGCTGGAGCTTTTTCTGCACTATAACTGGAATGCCGTCAGGGCCTGTTGCTTTACTGGAATCAAGGTTCTTGATTAGCTTGGCGGCCTCACGCACAGATATTTGTATGTTGCATAGCGTGTTTTCTGTTATAGGAGGAAATACTGGAAGTTGATGGCCTTCGTCGCTTAGGGTAGAATTAGCTGAAAAGTTCTTGGCACATAGTTTGGCCTTGTCTAATGCTGACGAGATGACCTCAGGTCCATTGATGATGGTTGGGATAGAACGCACGCTTCTGTTCAGGATCCTGTTTGCTATTTGCCAAAACTGGTGAGAACCAAGCTGCTGCTCAGCTACTTTGGATTTAACAGACTGAGCATATAGCTCTCTTGCATTTTTTATTACTCTTTTACAGTGGTTGCTAGCAATCCTGAAAGCAGCCTTAGTCTCAGTACATCTATTATATTGGTAGCTATGGAAAAAGTGATTTCTGTGCGCGATGGCAGCAGCACATTCTGGGGAGAACCATGGCTGGCTATTAGGTTTTTGTTGGAATTTTTTGGATGGTATGAATCGGTCTATTCCTACAATTTACCATTCGGCTTATAGAGGACACATCCTTTTTAAACATGGAATGCAGAGGTAGATCAGATATGAATGTACGGAAGCTATACCAGTCAGCAATAGAGTATCGATATACAGTACGGTGAAGAGGTACGTCTGAAGACTTATTACATTTCATTTTTATCTTAACCAATACAATGGAGTGGTCGGAGGATCCCAGAGGAGATAGAACGGAACATGAACATAGCTTAGGGGAATTTGTGAGAAAAAGGTCTCGAAGGCTTGCATATTGACCGGTAGTATCGGACACGCGGATAGGTTCGTAAACAATCTGAGTGAGGTCATAGGCAATGGCAAAATCATGACAGAACCTCCCCTCCTCATCGGTCTTATTTGAGTGGGTCAGCCATTCACAATTCTACAGTGGGTCAGCCATTCCACATTCCACAGTGGGTCATCCATTCCATATTATGGACATTGAAGTCACCGCAAATGTGAATGTTAGCCGAAGGATGAGCAGACTGCATGTGGTCAATTTTCTCAGATATAGCCTTAAAGATAGTAACCCCACTGTTGTGGGGGCGACAGAAGGCAAATATAAATGCAGTAGTGTAAGCTAGTGCAACCCGGAAGTACATATAAGGTAAATTAGGGTCTTCTCTAGAGATATCCCTACCACATGGAAAGCCATCTTTGATGTAGGCACATATTCCATGCCCATGGCGATCTTGGGGGTCAGATTTAGATGTTGTTAAAGTATCCTTTAATTATGAACTCATCTTGGGAAGTGATCGGCCCTATGCCAGTTTCACTTAGAAAGAATATGTCCAATTTCGTCTCCTGTAATTGTGTTTCAACCTCTGGAAAGTTGGAACGTAGACCCCTGATGTTGGAGAAGGAGACATCGAAATGCCCTACCAACAACTACCGCATGGTCCAGAATCCATACACCAAATGGCAATACAGCAGCCCCCGTACTTTGCACTTGCTGATAGGACATCCTCCTTAGTGGTTAATCCAAGGTTCGGGTCCCTGACTATCAGGCGGATAACGTCAGCTTAGATGAAACGTTTACCTCCAGCACCCTTTGAAATTTTATACGATACTTATATCATGTAAAACGTTAACTATTAGTATAAAAGCATTAGTTATCAAGAATGCGGGAAAAACGGTATTTTCCCAAATCTCAGTACACTGTATATCAAATTTTGCGTCTGTAGACTGAAAATTGACAGAGTTATTGCGTAAGAAAATGTACATAGACAGACAGACACACAGACACGGTCACTTTTATATATATACTAGCATCGGTGCCCGGCGCTGCCCGGGTGTTTGGAGGTGTATGCTGAGCAAAAAAAAAAAGGTCAATTTTTTTAACTTTGACCCCTATTATGACCCTTTAACATTTATTGTTTTGAGCTCAAATACAGTTATTATGTTATATCCATATCCATGGAATCTATATCTAAAATGTCAAGTGTTTAGACCCCAAATTGTCGGAGGAGTTTTGTAGAGTTCTCAAAGGTCAAATCGTTGAACTTTGACCCCTTAACGGCAAAATTTCTGGCCGGAAGTAGATCACATCGATTTTTCTTAATCTCAATGCTCTGTATATCAAATTTCGAGTCTGTAGACTAAAAATTGACAGAGTTATTGCGTAGTGAAATGTACACAGAGACACAGACACTTTTACTTTTATAGATGCAACAAAAATATATACGTATACATAAATATATATGGAAACAATCTTGTGTTTGCTGTAACATTTTTACGCAAATATTATGCAAGTATAAATCATGTAGAATATCTGCATGGATATAAGTACACGTAATAGTTAACTAAAGATGATCATCCCATAAGAAAACCGAAAAAACTAATAGGGAATTAATTAAAATGAATGTTTAAAAGAATATGCAAATTAGCTAGATGTTTTGCTAGTTAATGCAATTCTACGACCCATATATAAGAAAATTGTATTTTCTTTTTAAATAAATAGAAAAAAGGGGTTTTAATATGAATATCAATACACACAAAAGAAAAACGAATTTATAGGAGTATACTAGTAGTTCCGCCCGGCTTTGCTCGGGCCCTATGTACTGTTCACACGGATATGTGCATATTAAAAAGTGTGAATATGTAAAGTAATGCCTTTCTGTATAATAGCCTTCCTTAACTTCCATAGAGAAAAGACAGACAGACATTTTCACTTATGTACGTATATGTATTCCCAACTCGCATTTAGGTAAAAATGCACTTTCGTAAATAATTGAATTCATTCAAAACATCGCTAAAACCAAAACAAACAACATCTAAGTAAATCGCGATATATTCAGACAGTCGTGCGAGATGGGTTAGCGGTAAGGGGTCCCGATTTCGAATCTCGGTAGATTCACCCACTCTGATGTGTCGTAAACGACGGAACACGAGTCAGTGGATAATTATATTTCAAAAATGATATATATTAAGCGCCCCATGTGGGGCATACGAAGTTGGTTAAAGGGAAAATTATTCCCAACTCGCATTTAGGTAAAAATGCACTTTCATAAATAATTGAATTCAAAATATATCGCTAAAACCAAAATAAACAATATATATATATATATATATATATATATATATATATATATATATGTGTGTGTGTGTGTGTGTATATATATATATATATATATAGAGAGAGAGAGAGAGAGAGAGAGAGAGAGAGAAATTAGATTCAATATGTAGTAATGATTTATAAAGTAAAAACAAAAAAATACTCATGCGCCACCACCGCTAATCAAACCAAACGTTCAACTCACGATGTATTTTGCCTCTGCCGTCAATGAGTGGGCAATGAAAATATGTTTACTGCAAGGCTAAAAATTAAAAAATGAACCAATAGCTACTACGTTATGCATTCGTAATGTTGGCGTTCGACCTTCACCTGGCAAATTTCATTTTTTTTCATTTTTACACATTTGCACCGATTTCTCCGGGCTAAAACCCAAATATAAAGTTTCGCATGGATTCAAATAACTTATATACGAAGTTTCATGTCTGTCGACCAAAAACTCCAGGAGGTAAAATTTGTCAAACAAAAATATATACGTATACATAAATATATATAGAAACAAGTTTGTGTTTACTATAAACTTTTTTCGCAAATATTATGCAAGAATAAATCATGTAGAATATCTGCATGAATATAATTACACGTAATAGTTAACTAAAGATGATCATCCCATTAGAAAACCAAAACAACTAATAGAGAATTAATTCAAGTGAATGTTTAAAAGAATATGCAAATTAGCTAGATCTTTTGCTAGTGAATTCAATTCCACAACCCATATATAAGAAAATTGTATTTTTTAAATAAATAGAAAATAGGGTTTTAATATACACACAAAAGAAAACCGAATTTATAGGAGTACATATATATATATATATATATATATATATATATAACTACTTCATTTACTCACATAAATTTAATATACGAAAGTATAGATTTATGCGTAAACTTTAAGTATTTACTTCAAAAGTGCTCAATACGTAGGTAGAGCTAGTTAGTAATTTATAAAATATATATGGCGACTAAGCTACACTGAATACTCTAGGATAGCGATAAAAAATAGCTTTAAAACTAACAATAACAATAGAAAACAAACAAATAAATAAATTAAATAAACATGAATATACATAAACGATCACACATATATGTATATATATATATATGTATATGTGTGTGCATACACATAGGTATATTCATATATATAAAAAAAAAAATAAATAAAAAATTTTTAAAAAAAAGAGGGAAAAGATCTACCTTAAACCACTAACCTAGTTCTAAAACAGATCCTTTGTTCGATAAAATGCATGCCCATTGGCTGATAGGAGGGGGCGTGGTGGATACTAGAAAGCTGATTGGCTAACTAGTAATCATCAACATATATAAAAACAAGAAGCAACCACAAAATTCGCGCATAAGCCTGACGAATCCTACAGTGGATGAAACGCAGAATATTCAGTGTAGCTTAGTCGCCATATATATTTTATAAATTACTACCTATATATATATATATATATATATATATATATATATATATATATATATATATATATATACTAGCGGGCGGCCCGATTTTGCCCGTTCATAAAATACGTTTCAGAATATTTTAATGCATGCAGATTTTGTATTGATTTTATATTGTACCCAATGTATACTAATAACTTTTAACGTTTAAAATATGACTAAGGTGTAATCAACCAGAAAAAAAAACAGATATATTTGGCTTTCTAGCGGCGTTCCCTATCATCTGGGCTAAAGACACATGATTGACAAAGTAACTCAGTTTAGCATATAAATATATATGTACGCATGCGTTGAGAATAAGGATTACGTTATCTTACGCCAATTGTCATGTTTTTTTTTTATTTTGACCTCTATTTTTTTCGGTTAGATATCAAAGCGATTATTTCTATACGTCCGATTATCTCATATATCAAGTTTCAATTCGTTAGACTGAAAATTGATGCAGTAGTTTGCCAGAGACTGTTTCACAGGTAAAGATAGAGCTTAAAAATTATGCACAAATAAAAATGTGCGTTATAATGAAATGAAATTAATTATCCAATAAGAAAAAAAGAAGAAGAAAACGAACAGTGAATTAATTAAAAATTAGTTTTAAAATGGATATGCAGATGAGTTATTCTTTTTAAGTCGCTGGTATCTTCATGATGAAGTAGATAAGGAAGTCCTATTGACATTTAAAATAGAAAAATGGGCTTTAAATATCAATATCAATGCGCCAAATAACTGGATTAACCAATCACTTAATTATTATACCAACTTATTAGTATGAATAGATTGGTTTAGTGACTTTATTTCTAAATTCAAAATGGCGTAATGTAAACATATTATAAGGTATTTACAGCTTCTCTTCCATTTTTCAGATTTTAATCATGTCAAAACGCACTTTATTTCCCTTTTGATGGATTGATTGTTGCTATTTCTTTTGATGAGTTAAGGGCAAAATAGATTCAGTAATTGATATAATAATTAAGTGACTGATTTTGTGCTACAAAACAGATATTGTCAAGAATTCTTAATATCAACTGAATTAAATAAATAAATTATAAGATGGTCAACATCATGAACTTTGGAATATAGACTTTTGTCATTTATGCATTATATATATATATATATATATACATATATATATATATATATATATATATATATATATATATATATCGTATATGTATAAGAACCAAAATTAAAACCTGTAAATTATATTTTAAATGAATTTATTGATGGACAGGATATTCAAATAAGATATGTTAAAATTTCCTTATTCCACGGAATTTCAAAGAAATTCGTTTATCTAATCAGAGGAAAGATATTAGCAAATGAAACTATGGTTTGCTGGTCCATACCGTTGATTCTATCGCCAAACCGGAAGTGGCGAAGGTTTGAATTAAGGCAAGTCAATCGAAAAGAGGCGATGATTTTCGAAAATATCGACGAAAAAGCGACCCCTCTTAGTAGAAAAGTGCCCAGTTAAGGGTGAAGGAATTAATATTTTAGCCAATTTTTCGATATTTGTCGTCCGAAGGGTCGAGCTTAAAAACGATACCGATCGAAAGTTTAAGGCAGGCATACATACATACATACATACATACATACATATATTTAAACAGATGAGATTTATATTATAGACTAGCCTGGGTGTCCAGCATTGCCCGAGGGTTTGGAGATGTGTGTTGAGCAAAACAGAAACGACTTCTTGTAGAAAAATGCCCAGTTTTTACCCAATTTTTCGATACGGATCGCGTGAAAATCCGTCGCCTTAGTCGAAAGTTTAAGGTAGACATACAAGCAAACAAACATACATACATACATACATACATAAATGCATTTAAACAGACGAATGGGGTTTATATTATAGATGACTGAAGAAGAACACGAACTGATTTTTAAATGGTGAAAAAAAGAGATAAGAGAGATAGGGCTGACGCCATATGCAGTGTAGTCAAAATCAGTTGTTGATGTTAATGCTGGTATGTGGCGTGATAGCATTTACGAGCAGCTGGCACTAATAACCCTAACCCTAACCCTAACCATAACCATAACCATAACCCTAACCATAACCACCGTCTACCCAATGGGCTCGCCTACTACCGAAAATCAGTCGGGGAATAATGCCTGAAACTGCGAAATTGTTTCTCCTGATAATGGTGTACTGCTGGATGCGGTGGTGGAAACTATTAGCTGCGATACACGAAACCGTTCGCCTCATTCAAATGCGTCATATGATAAAGAATTATAATTATCTAAAAGGATTGGCGAAATTTGAACCTGCACCACCATTTCGAATTGTCTTAGATTCTAAAAGTTATAATTATATTTTAGCTGTCGTTGGTCGCGGTCACGGAGTACTAGATCACGTGTGTAATCAGTTGATTACAAAAAAATAGGTCATCAGGTGCATTGGGAAAGGGGAAATTTCAGCATCAGACCAAGTAAGATAGTGCGAGCGCGAAGAGGGAAATAAAAGTCAATTGTAATTTGGGAGTTTCAAAAGCAAAGGATATGAATCACTTTAGAGATTTCGGTGTGTGTGTGTGTGTGTGTGTGTGTGTGTGTGTGTGTGTGTGTGTGTGTGTGTGTGTGTGTGTGTGTGTGTGTGTGTGTGCGTGTGTGTGTGTGTGTGTGTGTGTGTGTTCTTGTGTGTTCATTTCCGGCGGAGTAGCGACAAATATTCCGTACTTACGCGCTGTAATTTTAGCGGCAAATTAATATTCACGCCCAACTGACGTTATTAATGGATATCAATCTAACTTTCTATAATTAGTTAATTTAATCATCATTGGGTCAATATGTGAATACACTTTATACTACATGAGAACTGGCGTTTTTTCTTCACGAGGACTAAATCCTAAGCACTTTAACATCTAGAGTGAGAAAAAAAAAACGAAAAACAAAACACTAAAAGCAAAAGTCTTCTTTGATAAGAGCGTATTATCGAAAGTCTCAGCCAAAAATATGCTTTTATTATTAATTAATAAATAATAAAATCATTTCCTTGGCATTTTCCGGTTTTCAAATAATTTTAATTTACCTACAAAATGTCCTCAATAATGTGACAACAAGTCTCATATATATATATATATATATATATATATATATATAGAGAGAGAGAGAGAGAGAGAGAGAAATAAAAAGGAACAAACCGTATTATAAATAAAGACGAAACGTTGATGAACACATAATACCATAATACAGTTTGTTCCTTTTTATTTCTCTATTTTGTCGGAATACTATTTCCATTATTTTCATCATATATATATATATATATATATATATATATATATATATATATATATATATATATGTATGTATATATATATATATATATATATATATACTTCATTTACTCACATAAATTAATATACGAAAGTAAAAATTTATGGGTAAACTTTAAGTATTTGCTTCGGCAGTGCTCAATACGAGGTAGAGCTAGTTTGTAAGTTATGAAATATATATGGCGATTAAGCTACACTGAATATTCCGCGTTTCATCCACTCTAGGTTTTGTGGTTGTCTCGCGTTTTTATATACACGGAATATTCAGTGTAGATTAATCGCCATATATATTTTATAACTTAAAGCCCCCATCTCTGGGTTGAGCACTGTCGTAAATAATCTCACTCGCTACTTAATTAGGCTGAAAAATGCGAAGCTCGCGGTTTGTCTACAAACAAACGTTTCAGCACTTTACAAGTGGCGGACGGATGTTTATTTAAATAGACATTCGGACAGATTAGTTGCGGGCACCGCTTCCGTGGTCAAGGAGTAGAACTGCCGACTGTCATCACAACGGTTCTAGGTTCGATCCTCGGCTTGGGATAGGTGCTAGTCTAGCGGCACTGATGAATTGTGATACAACGAAACAGGACTGTATGTCGATGACTACAAATATATTTTATATATATATATATATATATATATATATATATATATATATATAATGTTTCCGTGCGCTGAATCCAAAAATCGTATTGGTTTAACTCAACCAGGTAAATATGTTGAACTATGTCGTTTTTTTACGCCCTTGTTAAAATGAAATTCTGTTTTAAAAATAATAAACAAAAATACGTACAAATAAATTATGGGCGACTTCTAAGTAAATAAAAATGAGTTTCGACGCGAAGCCGCTATTTAATCGTATTTATCGTAAAAGAAATCAACGAGAAATTTATACACACACACACACATATATATATATATATATATAGATATATATATATATATATATATAATCCATTCACGTGAAATCACTTTTTAACCCTATTCCCTCTGCTTCACGTTTTATTATCAAATAAGATCTATGACTTACTTGTACTTTCATCAAATACTTTTGCAAGCAAAATCCGATCCCGCATTTTGTTAAATCCTACCCGCTAATAAGAAGGAAAGTATTTCTTCGAAACTCCGCGGATTAAGGACTATCCACTTATTTAGTCTTTCCTTTTTAAATTAAATGCTTTTAACTCTTTTTCAACGTGTTTTTTAACATGTTTTATTAACTGCTTGCTCTTATATATATATATATATATATATATATATATATATATATATATATTCAGTTTAGTTGTGAAAAATAGCTACTCTCCAGATATATATATATTATTTTTTTTTAAATATAATTATCCACTGACACGTGTTTCGTCGTCTACGACTCATCAGAGTGGGTGAATCTAACGAGATTCGAAATCCGGACCCCACAGTAATGAGCCTAAACCCCTTACCGCTCATCCATCTCGCACGACTGTTTGGATATATTGCGATTTACTTAGATATTCTTTGCTTTTATGTTTTTGCGAATGAACAGTTGGAAACAAGTCATTCATACTCCATAAAAATATGCAATTCCTACAATCATATATACATATAAAAACGTGGCTTTTTTAACCTGACGTATTGATAAGGAACAGGAAAAATGAAACAACATTTAGTAGTAGTTAGCAGTGTTATGTTATTGAGTTGTGTTTATTTATACGTTATGTGATCTGTTGTGACGTGTTACTGGTCTCTATAGTGGCTTCTTTAAGTTATCGTGTTGCAGTCTGTTTATATTCCGTGATCGTCTGTTGATGATACCGCACTTTATAAAAGATATGAAAAAAAACGAATATGCGACTATTGAAATCAATGGCAGAATCCCTAGAAAACTATGTTGTGATTGTATTGGATCGATGATAACATTCAATGCTAGTTAGATTAAGGTTCTTTCAACTATTACAAAAAATATTCTCAACCACAGATTGACATGATACATAAAACCATGCAAGTTTTCGTTCCGTCAACCCTGACTGGATAGAAATCTCAGGTAATTCACATTTGTATTTTGAGTGTCGCCGCACTGGAGATTGAACCTTCAACCTCCAGAAATTTTACTTTACCAAATACAGTGTAACTCGGATATAAGAGAAACCCGGGTATAAGAGACGCTTTCTCTTGTCCCAAGTTACAGCCTGTGTTAATGTATATAAATTAATGGCATATAGGTTTACCTCACAAGATTTCCAGCTATGGTATAGCTGGAAATGTCTTCTCAATTATTAAATCATTTCTCCCTGACAGGTTCAGAAGAGTAGTAGTTGAGGGGCAAAAATCAGAAGCTCACAGTATTAATGCTGGAGTCCCTCAGGGGTCCATCCTGGGCTCAACTCTTTTCCTGATCTACATTAATGATCTTCCAAATCACATCCTTACATCATTCGTAGACATTTTTGCTGACGGCACTACCATCTATGGTAGCACATCTAAGACAGTAAACGACCAAGTTCTCTCCGATTCTCTCTCCTCTGATCTTGAGCACGCTGTATAATGGGGAAAGGAGTGGCTGGTTACTTTTAATTCATCTAAAACCAAGCTTCTATCTTTACATCATCAACGTTCTGATCCCCATCTGGCATCAATTAAAATGAATGGCTCTCGTCTTAGGGAGGCCTCAAGTTTTGACAGGCTTCTGGGCTTGACCTTTACTCCTGATCTTAAATGGAATACGTACATCAAATCTGTTGTCAAGGCCGCTGGAAAAATGGTCGGATCCTTCTATCGATCCAGTAGATATCTCACTGCTGATGCAATTCTCTATCTATATAAGATCCAGATACGTCCAATGATGGAATACTGTTGCCACATATGAACAGGGGCTGCTAGAAAAGACTTGTCCTGCCTTCATAGAGTTCAAAATAGACTTCGTAGCCTCGTCGGAGATGTCCTTTTCTCTTCGCTGCAACCTCTATCTCACAGAAGAGATGTTGCGAGTTTGTCTATGCTTTATCATTATTTTCATGGAAAGTGTTCGACTGAGCTTCAATCTATGGTTCCCCCTCGCCAAACTTTCACAAGAAACACTCGTCTAGCTGAAAACACTATCAATAATTCCCCCACTCTTTATCTGTACCTAAACCTAAACATAGATTCCATGAACAAAGCTTCTTTCTTAGAACTACACGCCTGTGGAATTGTCTTCCGTTTTCCTGCTTTCCAGCCGTCTATAATATGGTTGTCTTCAAGTCCAACGTGAACAAGTTTCTGATGAGCCGTTCCACTTAAGTTCCTATTCACAATGCCTCCCCACGGGACAGAGTTAGACACCAGGGTCGTTTTTTAACGTGGAGAAAAGGAACAAAGATAAAAATTGTCTCAGTCATGAAGGATTTCTCCTCCACTGACAGAGAACAAGAAATTGAAGTGCAGCATCTGCACTTAAGTTAACAAATTTACCGAACTTCCATTACTATCGATTACTATATTGTTCTTTTGACTACTGTACACTCTTTAACCCTTATCCTTGAGTGGCCTATCGGCCTTGATAAGTGGTGACGCCTATGTAAAAAAAATATAAGATTTCCTCGGTATATATTATTTTTATTGGAATTCATTATTGAAATGAGTATCATTTATTAATTTATTTATTGCGGACTATTATCCTCTTCCTTCTTAGATGTTGTATCACGACGTTTCAGCCAACTATTCCTTTGGCCTTCATCAGGTGGTAACCGCGACGGGATAGGAACTCTGAATCTCCTAACTGCATTCTCAGCAATTACTGCCATCCATAGTTGGCCAAAAACGTGATGAGACGACAACGTGGCGCAGTGGATAGAGACGTCTACGATTCCAAATGAAAATTGTCTGAAGATAGCGGTTTCGATCCTACCCAAAAGCCGGCCAGAGGCTTACTTGGCCAAAACGTTGTGAGACGACAACTATGGATGGCGGTAATTGATGAGAATGCAGTTAGGAGGTTCGGAGTTCTTATCTCGTCGCGGTTACCACTTGATGAAGGCCAGAGGAAGAGTTGACCGAAACGCCGTGATTCAACATCTTAGAAGAATGAGAATAATAGTCCGCGATGAATAAATTAATAGATTTTCTCTGGTCATGTCCTCTCCAATATAAAAGAGTTCGTTTTGAGTGACTGTGTGATTTCGTAAATGCGTCAATGAGAGGTGAGTTAGAGAGAAAGAGTGAAGTTCGATGGCTTAATCTTGACCAGTCTAGAGGCAATGTGTGACCAGTCTGTGTCTGTAGGAGACACCTTCTACCTCATGATTTCATTTTGTGTGTCTAAGAATAACGCCGCCTGCTTTTTTGCCGACTTGTCGTTGCATTTAGTTGGACAGCACTTTCACTTTACCCACTGTTATAATGAGTCAGAAGTGTGTTTGTTAATTTTGCCACATAAAACCGTTTGCTTACGGTCATTGCGATTAGTGATGTCGGCGTTGGCGTCTCTGCGAAAATCTCTGAGCATTTCTGAACAGGTAGAGCTCATCGACGATGCCGACGTGAAAAAAACTCAAATTAGCTGTTGCGACCAAAATGTACGGAATCGGTTATTCAACAGCAGCAAAAATTCTCAAGAAAGAAGATGATCTCAGAGATTGGATGCAAATGTGTTATATTTTGGGTTTCATTAAAAAATTCTTATTATACGCGCAGTCTTAGAAGAGTCTTATTAGAGTGTTTGTCGTTGAGAGAGAGTCTTATTATAAGTGATGTTGTATCTTAGAGAGAGAGAGAGATGTTGTTGTAAGAGAGATTGTTCGTTTATAACGATTCCTATATATTAAATGTTCATACTTAGATGTGTTGAAGAAGGAGAAGCTCTTAGGGTGAGGAGATAGTGTTCAGACAGTCTTAGTGTAGATATGAGATGTAGATTCAAATTGTGGATATGAGATGTGTATGTCACGACATTTTATAACACAGACACATAACAATTCACTTTACCTTTTTGTAAGAATCACAAACAAAAAGACGCTTTATTAAAACCATGATGGGTTTATTTCTTCACGACCGGCCGTGGTTTTCATCATCAAGAATTCAAAGCTTCACATTTTAGTTTCAAAGTGATCGTCTCGCTTCCTAGACGTTCGAATTCCCAGACCCTCTCTGAGTTTCTCACTGAATGTCTCCCTAACTAACTAACTCTCACTTCCTATATTGAGAAATCCATGCATATCCGGCCTCGTGAGCAAAATTCACGTGTTTCAACATGCGCGACTTTTCACGTTTCCGACATTATGATTTCCCAATAACCTATTTTTCTTTGATGTTTTTACAAAGGAATTCAACCTACATATCTAATTTATTTAACCCATATTTTAGTATCCACATTCTTTCTAACAATTGAATAGTTTATTTATTATTTATTTCATTAGAATTAACAATTTACTGGACATTCCATTTAAACCTATTGTTCTTTAAAACTTATATCCAAGGTTCGATTTCTGCTTTCTCTCATTTTATTTTCATTTTAAGTAATCTCTTTATTTTTATACTTACATGAAAAGGGGACAGCCCTTATCATGTAACAAATGAACGGAAACACTAATCGCAAACGAAAGCGTCAATCCGTGCACAAGGACGTTAACGAATGGTTTACGCAAGCATGTGCTCACATAGCTTCTATCTACTATGCTAGGAGTCTTGCGTAGGTTAAATAAAGGTTATATTCAAAATTCTGTGGAGATTCTCGAGTTCGACAGAAACATTCACAAGTTCGACAAATAAAATTCTGAAGTTCGACAAAGTACACGTGAAGAAAGTCGGAGATTACATCTACATTGTGAAAATAATACGTTTTTTTTTACAAAGGAGTCACCACTTATCAAGGCCCAGAGACCATTCGAGGATAAGGGTTAATAAGTGTACAGTGATCAATTGGACAATGACGTAGTAATTGTTTGTAGTAAAAATTTGGTAAATTGGATTACTTAAGGGGGACGGCTCATTAGAAAGTTGTTTACGTTGGACTTGAAGATGACGATATTGTAGTCAGTCGGAAAGCAGGCAAATGGAAGAGAGTTCCACAGGTGTGCAGTTCTAAGAAAGAGGCTTTGTTCATGGAATCTATGTTTAGGTTTAGGCACGGATAAAGAGTGGGGGAAATTATTGATAGTGTTTTCAGCTAGACGTGAAAGTTTCGCGAGGGAGGGGGCAATAGATTGGCGCTCAGACAAGCACTTGCCATGAAAATAAGGGTAAAGTCGAGACAGGCTCGCAACGGCAGTTTCCCTAAGAATCCAAATACTAATAATCAATTCTCATCTCAAAACATTCTAAAACGAATGAGGTTCGTGTTTGATGAGTTATTTGCTATGAAAACTTAGAAAGAATCAAGATTTTCGAGCACGCAATGTGAGTCGACTTGATGTTGATGTAGACATTAAATTGGCATGAATAAATGATTTATAAACATTTTCTTATAAGTTAGCGGGAGTAGAAAAACCGTCACGTAAATGAAAGTGAAATAGACATAGATAAGAAATTCTCCTCGTAATTTAAAAAGTAGAATAGATATATAAATCCATAAACAGACAGATAAACGTGTCTATAGAAATCTATCTATCTATCTATCTATCTATACTCCTATAAATCCGGTTTCCTTTTGTGTATCGATATTCATTTTTTCTATTTATTTCAAAAGAAAATACAATTTTCTTATATCTTCGTTGTGGAATTGCATTCACTAGCAAACGATCGAACGATCGAGTTAATTTTCATATTCTTTTAAACATTCATTTTAATTAATTCCCTATTAGTTGCTTCGGTTTTTTAATGGTATAATCATCTTTAGTTAACTATTACCTGTAATTATATTAATGCAGATATTCTACATGATTTATACTTGCATAATATTTGCGAAAAAAGTTTATAGTAAACACAAAATTGTCTCCATATATATTTATGTATACGTATATATTTTTGTTAAACAAATATATATATATATATATATATATATATATATATAAGTGAACATGTCTGTGTTTGTACATTTCCCTACGTAATAATTCTGTCAATTTTGTCTGTGTTTGTACATTTCCCTACGTAATAATTCTGTCAATTTTTAGTCTACTGACTCGAAATTTGATAGACAGGGTACTGAGATTTGGAAAAATCTACGTGATTGGTTTTCGGCCAGCAATTTTGCTGTTAAGGGGTCAAAGTTTAATGATTTGATCTTTGAGAACTCTACCAAACTCCTCCGACAATTTGGAGTCGAAACACTTGAAATTTTAGATATATGTTCTTTCGACATGTATAATAGCTTGATTTGACCCCAAAATAATAAAGTTTAAGGAGTCATAATAGGGGTCAAATTTTGAAAAAAATTGACCTTTTTTTGTTCAGCATACACTTCCAAACACCCGGGCAACGCCGGGCACCCATGCTAGTATATCTATAAAAGAGAACGTGTCTGTGTTTCTGTCTGTGTGTCTGTGTGTCTACATTTCCCTACGCAATAGCTCTGTCAATTTTAAGCCTACAGACTCGAAATTTGATATACAGGGTACTGACATTTGGGAAAATATATAAAAATTTCGCTGTTAAGGGGTCAAAGTTCAACGATTTGACCTTTGAGAACTCTACCAAACACCTCCGACAATTTTGGTGTAAACACTTGAAATTTTAGATAGAGGTTCCTTGGACATAGATCTAACTTAATGCTAGTATATCTATAAAAGTGAACGTGTCTGTGTATCTGTCTGTCTGTGTATCTGTATGTCTGTGTGTCTGTGTTTGTACATTTCCCTACGCAATAACTCTGTCAATATTTAGTCTACAGACTCGAAATTTGATATACAGGGTACTGAGATTTGGGAAAATCGATGTGATTGGTTTTTGGCCAGAAATTTGGCGATTAAGGGGTCAAAGTTAAATGATTTGATCTTTGAGAACTCTACCAAACTTCTTCAACAATTTTATATCGAAACACTTGAAATTTTAGATATAGGTTCTTTGGACATGGATCTAACTGACTCGAGCCCAAAACAATAAATGTTAATGGGTCATAATAGGGGTCAAATTTTGAAAAAATTGACCCATTTTTTTTTTTGCTCACACACGCCTCCAAATATCCGGGCAACGCCGGGCACCCATACTATATATATATATATATATATATATATATATAAGGGGAAACAGTTAATAAAAAATGTTAAAAAACACTTTGAAACAGAGTTAAAAACATATTTAATTTGATATATATATTTATAATTTATATATATATATATATATATATATATATATATATATATATATATATATATAAAGTGCTTCGATCGCTTTGTTGCAGATGAATAAAGTATCAATATTTCATTAAATATACGTCATAACAAAATAAAAATTATATCATCAAACGACTGGTTTAAGTTTAGTTATTTCCAAAAAATATTTTCTGATTCATGCGATATTAACGAAGTTATGACATTTTATTCTTTATCATGGAATTTCCACTGTCCATCGCTTTATTCAGGTCTCTTGAAATGTTGATTTAGGCAAAAATCCTTAATATTATGCGAACTTTTTTTATATATTTTTCTGTCCAAGAAAAATGAGTAAAAGCACATCCTAGGTGCTAAGTCTCAAATAAATGAATTATTTGTCGACATATCGACCATTTTTTAAATAACTTAAAACAACCATTTTGTCATCCAGGGAAGTCATGTTTGACCCCAAAAAAGGAGCTATGGCTCAAGCAATATTAACTATCTTCTCCACAAGGCATCCTTTGAAATGAATTGATCTCCACCCTCATAAACTCATCTTTTAATATTGACCAGAGATATTCAATGAGATTATGGTCTGGAGAACATGGTAGTTAGGTCATGAGAAGCCCATAGATTCATGGAAGGCTGCAATCGCCCCAAGCAGAATGGGGCGGTGCATTGTCATGCATAAAAATCATCTGAAAACGACGTGACAATGGTAGGTCACCTAGCCGTTGTGACAAATGTTTATCTAAAAAGGACGTGTACGCATTGCTAGTAAATTTTGATCCCTCTGGAACTCGGAATGGTCCAACTAACTTATCCCTAATGATTCCCGCCAAAAACACGATGACTACACTTCCTCGTTCGCGATGAACTCTGTAAGGCATTGGAGTTCCGTTCGAGTTCCAAATTTTAGCCCATCTATCAGAACCGCCAAGAATAGCACGGGTCTCATCTGTAAATAGGACACGTTGGAAATTCATTTTCATGTAATTCTGTGTTCAAGCCATTCGTTTTCCCAATGTTGTTTGGAATAGTTTTGAATTTCGTTGCCATCTCATTCAAAACATTACATTTGGCCTGCCTGGATCTTGGAGCGATTCCAGCTCTTGCAAAAATGGAAGCAATGGTGCTGTTTATTCTTTGGTTGACTTCCCTACGAATTTTCCGAATATCACGATCTGAAAGGTTTCTCCTAGTGCTCTTATCCTTTCTGGGTTTGGTGTTGGGGTTGTTCACGAGTAAAGCCAAAGTTTTTGAATCCCTTTCCAGCTCCATAGCTAAATCTTTGATGAGCAATCCT
Source organism: Euprymna scolopes (assembly GCF_053919585.1). Classification (NCBI taxonomy): domain Eukaryota; kingdom Metazoa; phylum Mollusca; class Cephalopoda; order Sepiida; family Sepiolidae; genus Euprymna; species Euprymna scolopes. The sequence goes on from NC_136514.1 coordinate 78,302,984, forward strand.
TTTGCCAGTCAGCAATAATCCTTTCCTTTTAGATAACCGTTAGTCGCCCTTTCTGGCATTTTAAAAGACCTGCAATAAAGCGATGGACAATATAAATTACTTGATAATAAATAAAATGTCATAACTTCGTGAATATCGCATGGATTTGAATAAAATCGTGGGAAACAAATAACCTTGAAACACTCATTCGATGATACAATTTTCATTTTTTTTGTGACGTATATTTAGTGAAATATTTATTTTTTACTAATATGCAATAAAGCAATTGACACTGTTTATACATATACCGGCTTCAAAACTTGATAAATCCTTATATAAAAAGAAAAGTGTATATATATATATATATATATATATATATATATATATATATATATATATATATATACACATTCAGACAAAAATATATATATATATACAAATTCAGACAAAATAAACTAAATATAGGAAAAGTTAAGGAGGGGGAATCAAGAAAAAACTCTTTAGGTTATGGCATTTCGGAGCTAAGTGCTTCTCAGCAGAAGAGAAGAATGGCCGGAATTATACAAGATGCAAATATAGAAAAATACTGGAATTATGACATTAAGATATGAAATGCGAATGAATGAATAGGATAATGTGGTAAATGATAATTAAAATTGGATACATACAAGGGTAATTAGGAATAGTCGTATATTTTTTTTACATAGGCATCACCACATTATCAAGGCCCAGAGGCCACTCAAGGATAAGGGTTAAAGAGTGTACAGTAGAAATTGGATAATATAGTAATCATTAGTAATGAAAATTTGGTAAATTTGATAACTTATATGGAGCGGCTCATCAAGAACTTATTTACGTTAGACTTGAAGACAACCATATTGTAGTCAGCCGGAAAGCAGGAAAACGGAAGACAATTCCACAGGCGTGCAGTTCTAAGAAAGAAGCTTTGTTCATGGAATCTACGTTTAGGTTTAGGCACAGATAAAGAGTGGGGGGAATTATTGATAGTGTTTACAGCTAGACGAGTGTTTCTTGTAGGTAATATAAAAAAGTCATTACTGATTAAAGTTTAGTTTTAAAATGTACAAACATGCGGCGAAAATAACAAGTAAGATGTATATACGCCACTATGAAATAATGGGGACCATTAAAGAAAAGCCAATAATAAGAGAAGAAAAGAATATGGAAGATGGGAGAGAAACTGAAGAAAAAGGAGAAAAAACGACAAATAGGGGATACGAAAATACATCTATACATGAATAAAAAATAAACATAAAACTATCTGAAAGTGAAGAAAACGAGATTATAAAAATGTTCAAAAAATGTTCCAAACATATTCAAAAATAGAATAAAATAATATAATCTTCTTCTCTCTCTATATATATAAATAAAATAAAATGAACTCATTTTTTCTCGTCTGATTTTGACATTAATAGGATTAAAAATCAAGATATTTCATGCAAATATAATATGCACAAACGGCAGAACAATATCTGAGGTGTGTTATAGGCTTATTATTTCTCAAATTCCTCGATAATCTTAGATTTCTATACTTTTTCTGCTGAGAAGTCACGGCCAAAATCGGTTAAGTTCAATGGAAGTGGTAAAATATTTTCTCTCTAATAAATTCCTCCTCCCCCTGCCACCACTTAACACCGTTTGGGGATCGTTCACAAGGAACAGTTGAGAAGAGAACACCGGTTTGGCTTCGTAGTTCTTTCATGTGAAGTTATTTAAAATCACTAAACTAAGCTGCAGTGCTCTGTGGCGTAGTGGTTAGCGTGCTGGACTTTTCACATTATATTTTCACGTTCGCGCCGACCTACCGTAGTCGTTTTTTTCCCTAAACAACTGGAATGGACTTTTCTTGGTGGCCGAACTGTTAACGTTGCAGATGTTTTTTTTTTTCACACTTTATTTTCCTACTTTTACTCATGACTCCGGGTTTGATCCTTCCTACTTACCTACCATAACATTTTTTAAAACTCCCCCCCGTCCCGGAAACAAACACTCGGGCAACGCCGGGTACCCCCGCTAGTCTTCTCTATATAAATAAAATGAACTCATTTTTCCCGTCTGATTTTGACATTAATAGGATTAAAAATCAAGATATTTCATGCAAATATAATATGCACAAACGGCAGAACAATATCTGAGGTGTGTTATAGGCTTACTATTTCTCAAATTCCTCGATAATCTTAGATTTCTATACTTTTTCTGCTGAGAAGTCACGGCCAAAATCGGTTAAGTTCAATGGAAGTGGTAAAATATTTTCTCTCTAATAAATTCCTCCTCCCCCTGCCATCACTTAACACCGTTTGGGGATCGTTCACAAGGAACAGTTGAGAAGAGAACACCGGTTTGGCTTCGTAGTTCTTTCATGTGAAGTTATTTAAAATCACTAAACTAAGCTGCAGTGCTCTGTGGCGTAGTGGTTAGCGTGCTGGACAATTCACATTATATTTTCACGTTCGCGCCGACCTACCGTAGTCGTTTTTTTTTTTCCTAAACAACTGGAATGGACTTTTCTTGGTGGCCGAACAATTAACGTTGCAGATGGGGTTTTTTTCACACTTTATTTTCCTACTTTTACTCATGACTCCGGGTTTGATCCTTCCTACTTACCTACCATAACATTTTTTAAAACTCCCCCCCGTCCCGGAAACAAACACTCGGGCAACGCCGGGTACCCCCGCTAGTATAAAAATAAAATAATACAAGTTCCAGTGTTTAGGCTTCAGGAAGCGAAAAATATGGCAGCTGTTTGCAAATCCAACAATGTAAAAAATTTGTGGAGAATGAAATCTTAGTACAATCCTCGTAAATCCAGAAAGTATTTCTACAGTATAACAAAATCCTTAAAATACCGGTAGAATCCTGAGAATTATGTGGAAAAGAAAAATCTAGATAGAAATTCTCGGAATGGGAAAATAATTAATGGAATTCCAAGAATTTGTGGATTTTAATACCGTCAAGGTAAAGATTTATATTGGAAAATAAAAGTTGGTGTATCAAACAAGAGGCATATATCAGACCACTTTCAAAAAACGGGGATGATCAGTAAAATAATTCAAAGAGATGGCAAAGTCACGTACTTGTTCAATTAAATCCAAGATGTAAAATCAATAAATAAATCATTTTTTTAATCAAACCGTTATCAAGACCCACGGACTAGCACTGTCACTCGCAGAATTACACTATGCGGACTAGAAAACAAAAACAGACTCGTCATTGACAAAGATGTATAGCATCGAAATTAATCTGATTTGACTTAAGTAAATAAATTTGTTGTATTTGCCTTCTAAGTAAATAAATACGTTGATTTTGCCTTCTAAACGTATTCAGTGGCTTAGTGAAAAAGTGGGAAAAATGCTGACCGTTACAGAAATGCCGTATCCTCTGAAATACACACAGGACACCTGGTTTTTCTGTTAGCACGTTAATCGCATCGATTACAAACGTAACACTCATAAGTATATAAAAAAAACGAAAGTTTTTAAAGTATTATTTTTATGACTTTTATCGATGAGTCTGGTGTTTTGGGGTCTTTTTTTTATTTTTGGTAAATGTGAAAACGGAAATCCCCTGCCCCAATCATCGCTAAAAAAATACTCCGTGTTCATCAAACTTAAAGACTGGATCGGAAACTCGAAATGAAATAAAACGTAAATTATTTATTTATTTATTTATTTATTTGTTTAACTATTATTATTTTTTAATTAATTAATTTCTTTTTATTCATTTTTTATTTGTTTTTGCTGTATTTTTCTTTATTTAGGCACGCATTTATCAGAATAGAACGAATTACTATTTCATTATCCTTTATTCTAAAACCAAATGTTATTTCTAGTATTTTTCCATATGTATTCGAATTATTATTTCGGTATCTTTCTTACTAAAATGAAATGAAATTGTTAATTAGTTTATTTTTTTTCATGCGTACTTGAATAAAATGTACGGAAAAGGAAACGAAATTTAAAAAAAGAAAAAGGGAAGAACGCAACACTGAAACAATAAATAAAATAATAAGTTCGTTTTCGATACTGCACCTTCTTTTAAACATAACGAGTACATGTGTACAAAGAAATACACACGCACATCCAAACACACATGCACGCAAGCAAAGAAAGGAAACACACACGAACACGCATATATATGTGTATAAACACCAACGCACACGTGCCCGAGTTTATGCGGCTTAATAGTTTTATGGTACACAAACACATACGCGCACACGTACACAAACACCGACGCACTCAAACAAACAAAAACAAACACGCACGCACATGTATGTGTATAAGTACAAACACACGCGTGCGCAAGTTTATGTGATCTATTAGTTTAATCACAAACACACACACACACATACACACGCGCACAGCAACGCTGCACAGAATGAAAAGTATATCAAGAGCATAAATATCAATATGTGAAAAATAAGCAAAACTTACGGTAAAGGGAGCGTTGATAAAGTATTGTTTTGGTGTCAGATAAAAAATATTTTAAGCAAGTTTTTTTTTTTTTTTTTTGAAAAAAGGTTGTTTTTTTCTTATTGTGTCCATGAAATAATTTGTAAGCAGTTTTTGTGCGAGCAAATAAGTGTTAACAAAATTGTTTCTCTTAACCGATACATAATGTGCAGGAAATTAGTTGGAATGGGTTTTTTTTTGTTTTGCTTTTTGTTTTTTTGCTGTACAAGTATTTGTATTTGTTATTACGCAATATCGTCACCGAAGAAACACACACACACACACAGCAACGATGCGTAGAAGTAAAAATTATAATTTAAAGCACACAAATATCAACAGGGAAAAAAGTAGTCAGTCGTACCCTAAAGTTTTTTTGTGCCAACTAAATATATTTTAAGCATTTTTTATGGTTTTTGCAAAAGAGTCTTTGTATTTTTTTCTGTCCAAGATGTTACATCGAACCAGTTTTGGTGCAAGTAAATGATTCTTAACGAACGGGTTTATCCTGGTATATAAATAATTTGTAGTAAATGGTTTATGATGTTTTTTGCTCCAAGTAATTTGTTATACAATTGACCAAAATATTTGCGACCGGGGGTAAGCAATGTGTAAATACATGTGTAATGCGTTGTTGGTGAACACCAGCATTGGATAATCAGTGTGTTTTATTTAAGAAATCCAAATGTTGAGAGTTCAGCCAATCCGAGTGCAGGGAATACGGAAAGGGATACACAATAGAAAATAAATAAAAGATAAACATACATATACATAAATTATATATATATATATATATATATATATATATATATATATATATATAATATTTTAAAAAAAAACTTTAAATACACCTAGGTTAAAAATTGGTCAGATCACTTCACGCTAAAAACGCAAAGGAAGGGTTTAAAAATCAGTTGGGCCTTTGTCCTGTAAGTGCCTGCCCATTGACTGATTAGGAACGGCGCGGTGGAAACTAGGAAGCTTATTGGCTAACTCAATAGAATATGCGTATATAAAAACGCGAGACAACCACTACTCTTCGCATAAGCCTGACGAATCCTAGCGTGGATGAAATTGTCATACATATTTTTATAACTTACTATATATATATATTTAATTTAATTTATTTAATTATTAATTTATTTAATATCACTAAGTGCTTGTGGTAAATGAGGCATATATTTTTCCCCAATTCTTCGAAGTTTCCAATGTTTATTTCGACCAGATTTGTGTCTATAAGTACCGCTTCGTTTTTCTTTTTCTATTTGTCTTCTTTTTTTCTAATTATAATAAGACGAGTTTAGTCAAAGTGAGCTCAAAACTACGTACTGCTGAGTTCTTCGAATGATCAATATTTCATAGTTTTTAAAATTAACGTAAGTGGTGATGAGATGTCTCATTGAAAAGGTGATCTGGCTCAGGGCACATGAAAAAAATTTGAAAGGCCCATGATATATACACACGCATATATATATATATGTGTGTGTGTGTGTGTGTATATATATATATGTGTGTGTGTGTGTATATATATATATATATATATATATATATATATATATATATGCATATATTGGCAGTAAGTCATTATGCAAGTATAACACGATCAGCCTGTCACTGGCTTGTGACCGGCTTTACGTGTTACACTAAATGTCTGAGAAACGGTCCCATGAAGATGTGAAGATGGGCCAGTCATTAGGGTCTGTGTATCAAGAAGAAAATTATACATGAAATGTTGGATGTGGCTGTGTGGTTCCTTCTACTCCCAGGAAACGTCTTGACCTTTGGTGGCATTCGGATTGGAGTCTTCCTTTTCCTCAAGGCAATTTCATTCTTTAATGAAGAAATTTATGGCAGACACAAAAAAATCGACACGCGACACAATTGCAAAATATATTATACTAGCGGGATACCCGGCGTTGCCCGAGTGTTTGTTTCCGGGACGGTGGGGGGGGTTAAAAAATGTTATGGTAGGTAAGTAGGAAGGATCAAACCCGGAGTCATGAGTAAAAGTAGGAAAATAAAGTGTGAAAAAAAAAAACATCTGCAACGTTAACAGTTCGGCCACCAAGAAAAGTCCATTCCAGTTGTTTAGGGAAAAAAACGACTACGGTAGGTCGGCGCGAACGTGAAAATATAATGTGAATTGTCCAGCACGCTAACCACTACGCCACAGAGCACTGCAGCTTAGTTTAGTGATTTTAAATAACTTCACATGAAAGAACTACGAAGCCAAACCGGTGTTCTCTTCTCAACTGTTCCTTGTGAACGATCCCCAAACGGTGTTAAGTGGTGGCAGGGGGAGGAGGAATTTATTAGAGAGAAAATATTTTACCACTTCCATTGATCTTAACCGATTTTGGCCGTGACTTCTCAGCAGAAAAAGTATAGAAATCTAAGATTATCGAGGAATTTGAGAAATAATAAGCCTATAACACACCTCAGATATTGTTCTGCCGTTTGTGCATATTATATTTGCATGAAATATCTTGATTTTTAATCCTATTAATGTCAAAATCAGACGGGAAAAAATGAGTTCATTTTATTTATATAGATAGAAGAAGAAGAGATAGAGAAGAGATAATCTTAACTATTACTTTTACAAAAAATATATATTACAATACAATATACAATCGCCTTAGGAGAAAGAAAAGCATTTGGTTGTATCTTCCATTTAGTTTAATTATCAAATATGCCTAAAGAAATTTTTAACATTGTAAAAAACTTCTTCAAATTCCCACATCGATATAGTTTTATCTTTAATAAACATTCAATAAGGATTTCTTATTCAACTATGCCTAATTTAGAACTAAGAATCTTAATATCTAATAATAAAAATCAAATCTGACCAAAAAGTTTTTCCCCAATTAAGCTTAAAAACAATTGCAATTGTAATATCAAGCTAAATTGCCCACTCAATAATGATTACATCAGTAGGTATGTTATATATTCTTGCACGATCACGGAGCTACTCCGTAATTCTTCCACAACAGACTCTAATATTCTATCGACAGCTTCTCTTTCTCCCTATCATCCATCTGATAGAACTACTGATCCAATAAGTGAGCTAAACATTCAGCCTATCAACTTCCCATGACTACTACTTCTAATAGCAATAATAATAATCATTCTACCACTAATAAAACTCATAATAACCCCTAAGACACACTCTTACACCTACTAATCCGACTTATACTAACCTTAATTAACAAAATTTTAACCATTCTTCTACCAAAATTTATAATATAGATCAACAAACCAATAACAGGCCTCGAGCATCTTATAAAATACACACTTATATCGGCACACCCTAACTCTAATAAATACCAGAATATCTTAACACACGTTTTATTTTAACAAACGCAACCCTAATTATAAGGAACTTCTCTGACTACTTCAATAAAAGAAAAATCTAATGAAACTCCTTTTTCAGGTAAATGGATTATCCTAGAAAAAGTTAAGTCTTGTACTCCAGACTCTAAGTCATGTCACCTCTGCACATCTTAAGCTATAACAATAATTACTTCCCCAAAGCAATAATATAATAAACTCTAAAAGCGAACTAATCTCCTATTGCAAACATAATATCAAATTTAAATATGGCTAATATAAAATTACTCAACTTTAAATAATTCCATTAAACACGCTATTCCATAAATTATAGATCTCTTCCATTTACTTTCACAGCACTTTATGTTACTTCATTAATTTATAAACTTCCTATTCTTTTCTCCCCTCCCTGGTTAGCTGATCATATCCCCTGTGGACTCTTCTAGAATGCATATGCATGTGTACAAGTTCTTCTCTTCTGTGTACGGGTCTTTTTTTTCACAGGCATCACCACATTATCAAGGCAAAGAGGTCACTCGAGGATAAGGGTTACAGAGTGTACAGTAGAAATTGGTCAATATAGTAATCATTAGTAATGAAAATTCGGTAAATTTGTTAACTTATATGGAACGGCTCATCAAGAACTTATTTACGTTAGACTTGAAGACAACCATATTGTACTCAGCGGGAAAGCAGGAAAACGAAAGACAATTCCACAGGCGTGCAGTTCTAAGAAAGAAGCTTTGTTCATGGAATCCACGTTTAGGTTTAGGCACAGATAAAGAGTGGGGGAATTATTGATAGTGTTTTCTGTTAGACGAGTGTTTCTTGTGAAAGTTTGGCGAGGGGAGACCATAGACTGAAGCTCAGTCGAACACTTTCCATGAAAATAACGATACATCAGAGACAAACTCGCAACAACTCTTCTGTGAGATAGAGGTTGCAGGGAAGAGAAATGGATATCTCCTACGAGGCTACGAAGTCTATTTTGAACTCTATCAAGGCAGAACAAGTCCTTTCTAGCAGCTCCTGCCCAGATGTGGCAACAGTATTCCATCCTTGGACGTACCTGACTCTTATATAGATAGAGAATAGCATCAGCAGTGAGATATCTACTAGATCGATAGAAAGTCTACCTGGGCACATACGCTTTGACGTGTATATACGCTCTAATTCTTTTATATATGTGTGCATTTGAGTGTGCTAATGTATACGTATACATACATTTGTATGAGCGTTTGAACGTAGTTCTTTTTAGTGTTTCCGCTATGGCAGAGTCTACAGGTGCTAACCTTCCTCTTCATTCTACAAATTCAACTTTTGGGGTATCAGAATCGTTATCTGAATCGGAAAGATTTGTGCATATTTTCAGATGCCATAAACGATTCTTTTAATTATCTTTTTTTTATTTTATATTGTTAAAAACAAGATTTTCCACTGCTTTTATTAATAATACAACAATAAATATTTATTGATTTTAAACTTTATTTAAAATTAAAATTTATACCTCACTACACGTATGTTTCTTACGTGTTTTAATAATAATCGAGAAAAATAATAACTTCATATTTAAATATTTGGAGATTTATACAAAATCGGAATCAGTAATTTTATCGGAATCGTAAATTTAATACAGAATCGGTTCGGTAAAAATATTTAAATCGTCCACTCACTAATATATATATATATATATATATATATATATAAAATGAACTCATTTTCCATCCGACTTTGACTTTAATAGGATTAAAAACCATGACATTGCATGCAAATGTAATGCGTACAAACTGTAGCACATTATCTGGGGTGTGCTATAGGCCTATCACCTCTACAGTACTTCGACAATGGTACGTTCCTATATTTTTTTCCGGTGAGAGTCCACTGCCGAAATCGGTTAGATTCAATGGAAGTTGCAACATCTTTTCTCTCTATTAGATTCCTCCTTTCCCCGCTCCCATTTACACCGCAGTGGATGCGTTCACAAGGAACAGTACGATGAAACACCGGTTTAGAATCGTACAAGGTTATTTATGCCGTTTTTTTTTTGTTTCTTTTTTATTATCTTTCTTCCCTGATTTATGCTTTCTGTTTTTCCCATAATAAAATAAAAATAAAATTAAAAAAAAACGCGAAAACGCGATTATCATTATTATTATTATTATTATTATTATTATTATTATTATTATCATTATTGTTTTCTTTCTGCATTTCGTTAGTGTAAGACGCAATCTGTGGGACTAACCGGTTTTTACTTCCGGTTTTAACGACTCAACCGTGAAATCTAACTATGACCTTTATTTATTAGTGATTTCAACTCAACATTTATTTTACACAAAGAATTCATTCTTTACTATTAATTTTTACAACGCAACGATATCGTGAATTCACTTGCATTACACTTAAATTTAAATTAAAACAAAAAAATTCATTTAGAATTCGAGAAAACAAATAAATTCATTTAGAATTCGAGAAAACAAAAAAAAATTCATTTAGAATTCGAGTCACATGCGGGACTACTGAAACTAAACCAAAACAAACTCCCTGTGGAATTGATATTTGACCTAATTCACTTTTTAGTTAATTCATCACGTTTTTTTCTTTGCGCTTTCGCCTCAATGCTTCGAGTTCTAGCCCCCCCCCTCAAACATTTTTGGGATTTTTCAAACGCCCGGGCACCACCGGACCGTTCGTATTGCATTACGTTCATATTTTTAATTGTTTTTTTTTGCACGATTTTTTAAATAATTTTAACATTGTTTGTTTTTATAATATTTAAACGGAGTTATTACTTCGCTTTGTTTTCATTTTACCACCCCCAGCCACACACACCCCTAAAAAAACGGACAACGCCGGGTACCCCTCGCTAGTATATATATGAAATTATGTTTTTACTATAATAATTAAATACCTACAGACATTAGCGATTCATCCTTTCGGGAATCTCCAGTGCAGGGTGTCACGATAAATACCAGTCGACAGATTCGAACCCGGCAAAACGAGCCATCTCTGGTTCGATTAGCAAAGATCGTATCCAATCGGCTACCATTAACTGCGAAAAATAACGTTGAATTTAAACATTTTATTTTTAAATCTTCTTTACGTCAGTCACAATGATATAATCGTTATACGATGATATATGCATAAGATATATATATATATATATATACATATATATATATATATATATATATATATATATGCGTGCGTGTATATCTATATACAGGTTGAACGATAAAAGTGTCGCTCTAAAGAAAACAACACTACAGTTATATTTTTAAATTATTTTTTTTAAATTAAGGTAACTTTATTATGTAGTAGAGCGAGCATCTCTTCAATGGAGCCGCCTTTAGCCCCAATTACCGCCTTGATGCGGGCCCGGAACTTGGGGCATGGCTTTTCCACAAGCGCTGGCGAATACTTAGCGGATGGCGGCGATCAAGCTGGCCTTGGTGTCGTGGGTGGTCATGTTGGTGATGTTCCCGACAGTAGTAGTCCAACGGGTTCAGGTCGGGGGAATAGGGTAGTCAGAGATTGAAGGGTACAGACTCGTAGCACTCCTTCTGAAGCTAAGCCTGGGACTCTTTGAACTTGTCGGCCGACGCTGGGGTCTGTCAGCGGCCACCTAATTGCACCAGAGAATTATCACACTCGTCAGCACACCCAGGTCCACTTTGGAGTTGACATTCAAACCGACTTCTGTAAGGTGGCATGACGTGATCCTCACTTAATACCACACTAAAGCTGGAAACGTTGTTTGCATCATCCTGAGGACGTGCCTATTTTTCGTGGCAATCAAGCGATGCATTTTAATGATGCTGGCGATGTTCCTGTTGTCAGAACTTGGATTGGTAGAGAGCATGTTGCACAACGGAGCATCTCTGATCTCGCTCTTGAAGATTGTGTCACTTTCATTCATGATAGAAGGCTCATATCGCTCTTGGGATTTGTACACAACTGGCCATCTAGTAGATGGTCTGCAACAAAAAAGAAAAAGAAAAGAAACCCTGTTTTTCTCAAACTGAAATGGAATCATGTCGTCTTTTCTAGACTGACAATTTTATCGTTTTACACTGTATTTGTGTGCGCGTGTGGATTGTTTAAACTCCTGATAGTTTGCTCATAAAATAGTAAATTATTTTCTTGTTCTGCTTTGTCTTGATTTGATATTGAGCTTGATCTCGTTTAAACGCATTGTCTGGCGGATTTCGGTCAAATAAGATACGTTTGTCGCCATCGACCTGCTGCTCAAACCTGAATGAAAAGCAGAATGCGAAATCCATCACACCTCACCTACGCTCGCACCGTCCCCCACCACCCTCTTTGGGATATTGGCGCCACATTATTTCCTGTCCTTCTTGCATCATTCGCCTGACTGAATAACTAACCTCATCGAATGTCTACATTGAGTGATTGATTTCTCTCTCTCTCGCGCTCTCTCTCTCTTTCGCTCTCTCTCTATATTTATCTATCTCTATCTCTCTCAATCTCTTTCACTCCTTGTTCCTTGTTTTGCTGTCTTGCGCATGCCCGTAGCATCTCAGCGGAAACATTTCCACTCTTAATTTAACATTTTGTTCCGCTCTATTTCGCATCAAGTTTTGATCTTTTTATCTTTTCCGTTCATTTCGCCACGAATAGATATCTTAAAATGCAGTACACTCACACACACACACACAAGTTCGAAAGTTCTAAGTTTATGCAAACTAGTAACTTATTCTTACTTTTATTTTGCTAGTTATTTCCTCTGAAACGAAAGACCAACTTTTTAAAACTTCATGGAATAAGATGTCCGCGAAAAAAAACTTACTTACGACAACATTAATGTTATATATGAGTTTAAATGTCCATTTAGAGTAAGCACCTATATCGGCATGACCTGCACCACCATTTCTAGTTTCGTCACATGCACCCTTTAAGCGCTATGTATCAACACTTAACTACACACAAGACACCAAAAACAGAATTTAGAAAACAGAAAACATAACCATCCTAGCCGTCTCATATTGCGGCCTTCGTCAAACTTTCCTCGAGGCATTGTTCATTCGAACCCAAAAAACTAGCATTAACCACCAGATCGAGTTTGTGGGTGGGAACGAGGTACTCAAGTGTTTATAGGTGCATTATGTGATCAATTCACGAATGAACATTCACTATACCACAATATCTGAAAACGACACATGTGATTTAAAACGTAAGTATGTTTGGCGAATTTCTCTTCTCTCTCGCCAAAAACGCGAGAAAGTTAGCCCGCCACGTTGAAAAAAATGGAAAAAAAATATTCAAAGCTTAGCGCTCATATTAAACCAGACCTGTATAAATATATATGTATATATGTAAATATATGTATATATGTAAATATATGTATATATGTAAATAGGTACTTTCGATTATAAAATATATACATATAATCTATATATTAATATCGCATTACCTTTAACGTATGTATGTGTGTCACGCTTTCCAGATTATAAATTATTCGATCGGAAGATCCTGTTTACTAAAAGGGGGGATAAGAGATAATAACATACGATAAACAATAAATTACTAATATATAGATACGCTAATTTAATGTTATCGCCTTCTAGCCTCGTTTTTAATAAATAGTATCTCCCGATCACCGAAAACGCAATGTAAAAAATAATAAATATATAAAATGTCCCCTTTGGGCTGTGTGTGAAACTAAAAGATCCATCGTTCGTCTTTGGCGAGGATCCAAGTGTAGTATCTGTTTTGTATAAAGATGGTTTTATAGTATTGTGGGGTTTCCGTTCGCAACAGGCGTCCATACAATGGATATATGTTACAAACTTCTATAAGGATATTGAAGATAAACTATAACAATCGACTATATTCTGACACTACATTAACCCGATCTCTTAGATAAATACTTTTACAGTTTAAAAAAAGGGACTACAATAATATCGCGGGGTCTTCATTCACGTTGAACTTCTGTTGAATGCCCAGCAGCAATATATTACATATGAAAGATGTCACTGTGAAATTTCCACAGGTCCCGAAAGTATATATTAAAATTTTCCAATTAGCACAATCAATTTATCTCGATGAAAACACATTTTCACTTTTAGAGCCTATATATTAGTAGTGAACCTTCAAAAGCCAAAAATATATTTATTTTCTTTCGCAATATTTTATTGTGTTTTACACATGTTTTACACGTGTTTTCCACGTGTTTTACACATGTTTTACACATGTTTTCCACGTGTTGTTGAATGGTTGAAAAACATCAATCAACTCATCAGAGACGATTTATCTGTTCCACGAAAAAAACAGTTGTTTTTTTTTTCTCCTTTGATTAAAGAAGATAAAATTTCTTGGAAAAAAACGAAGTTCTTAAATTCATAAGATTCATAAAAAACTTATTTATTATAAATATATTGGAACACTACTTGAGAAAAGGTCGTAGGAATTCTAAGCCTATGACGATATAACCATATTTAAAATTCCGTATTTAATCCTTTGTAATCATAGCCGTGCTTACGAATTTTAAGTTCAAAGCTAAACGTAAAAAATTATATTATTATTCATACAATTTCATTAATAAAAGATCTATTTATATAAGTAGTAGAGGACCCCATAGGTAGTGCGTTATGGCCCACCGACGTGTGGATATGTCCTGGCACACTACCAACCCCTACCCCACTGTCTTGTGGGTGCTCTTGGTTGGGCGAAGACTAGGGGAACCAACCCCAAAATCAAATACCACTGCCTTGTGGGCCTTATCAAAGCAAAAGTCTAACAGATGGGAAATATAACTCTAAATCTTACTGCTGCCTTGCAGTTTTCCTTAAAAGGCTATGGACCCTCATCCAGAAAGAAAAGGCGTAGTAGCGGACACGAAGGGCAACTGTTAACCTCGCTGAGATTACTTTCAGCCAGAAGCTGCGGCCTCCTCTGCTGCCCGTCGTCGCTGGTTTGCTTCCACTGGACATGAGCATTGGAGGTTCAGAGGGTGTCTATCTGATGCGCAACAGATACTGTGCCTAAACTGCGCAAGCAATTTTGGAGTCAACGTAGAAAGTCCTGTGTTGATGGAGTGAGACTAGGCCAACACCGAGGGATAAAGCACTGAGGTCCCCAAATAGTCATCGTCAAGACTGACGAACTGCATGATGATGATGATGATGATGATGTATAAGCAGACTAAATCAGTTCTTTTAAAGACTTCTTAATTTATAGAATAGAAAACAAGTCTTGCTATGAGTTTCGCTCAAATTCGTAGCACTCTAACTAAACAAACTCATGGAATCACGGAGAGCTAACGTAATAATAACGAAGTATATTTTTAAAATCGAAGTGGTTATATGAATACCAGGGCTATGACAACAGCATATTCTTTTCCTTGTTTTGATTCCCAATTATATATCCATTGATATCTTATGTGTTTTTATGTAGAGTGATGTGGTTCTCGGTTTATTAACTCTACCTAACTGTGTCGGATATATACTCGAGAGTCCAAACAATGAAAAGAATATGCTGTTGTCTTAGTCCTAAAGAATACTTATTCTGCAATATTATTAAGAAGTTTATTTTTTAGTTAATTAGTTCCAAGCAAACGTTAATTACTTTACTAATTCATGGTAAGCCTCCGGTAAATTCAATATTTTCCCTTTCAAACGGTAGATAACAGATAAATCTTTCTAGACACCCGTTTGTTTGATATCACAGGCACACATCTCACAATTGCAGACGTCCGTGAAGCTAGGCGACCGTTTTTGCGTTCGCCAGTTTAAGTTCATTATACACAAGGGCCTTGCACACACACACACACAAACACACACACACACATATATATATATATATTTATATATATATATATATATATATATGTTTTCAGAATGTGAGATATTATATAAATTCCACAGCCAAAAACGTCGTAGCCTACAAGAGCCATGACAGTCATATATATATACACATCTACCTATCTATCTATACTCCTGTAAATTCGGTTTTCCTTTGTGTGTATTGATATTCATATTAAAAAACATCTTTTCTACTTATTTGAAAAGAAACTAAAATTTTCTTATATATGGGTTATGGAAATGCATTCACAAATTGCATATTCTTTTAAACATTCACTGTAATTAATTCCCTATTAGTTGCTTCGGTTTTGTAATGGGGTAATCATCTTTAGTTACCTATTACGTGTAATTATATTCATGCAACTATTCTACATGATTTATACTTGCATAATATTTGTGTAAAAAGTTTATAATAAACACAAAATTATTTCCATATATATTTATGTATACGTATATATTTTTGTTTAACAAATTTTGCCTAACAAACTTCTAGAGTTTTTGGTCTACAGACATGAAACTTCATATATAAGGTATTTGAATCCATACAAAACTTTATATTTGGGTTGTAGCCCGGAAAAATCGGTACAAAAGTGTGAAAATCAAAAAAAATGAAATTCGCTAGGCCGGAATTACAAATGTATGACGTAGTATTTTTAGCCTTCAGGAAACATGTTTTCATAGCCCAGACGTTGACGGCAGAGGCAAAATAAATCGTGAGCTGAACGTTTTTGTTTCGATTCTCTGTGGTAGCGCGTGAGTCTTTTTTTTTAAATACTTTTTAAATCATTACTCCATATTGCATCCAATCTATCTATCTATATATATATATATATATATATATATATATATATATATATATATATATATATATATATATAAGTGAAAATGTCTGTCTGTCTGTCTGTCTTTTCTCTATGGCAGTTAAACAAGACTGTTATAGAGAAAGGAATTAGTTACATATTCACAATTTTTAATATATGCATATGCACATAACCTTATGAACAGTACATAGGGCCGGTGAACAGTTCGGCGGAACTGCTAGTATATCTATAAAAGTGAACGCGTCTGTGTGTGTGTCTAACTGTCTGTCTGTGTACATTTCCCTACGCAATACCTATGTCAATTTTTAGTCTACAGACTCGAAAATTTGATATATAGGGTATTGAGATTTGGGAAAATCTATGTAATCTGTTTTCGACCAGAAATGTGGCTGTTAAGGAGTCAAAGTTCATGATTTGACCTTTGGGAACTCTACCAAACTCCTCCGACAATTTTGGGTCCAAACACTTGAAATTTTAGATATAGGTTCCTTGGATATGGACATAACTTAATAACTTGACTTGAGCCCAAAGCAATATATGTTAAGGGGTCATAATAGGGGCCAAAGTTTAAAAAAATTGACCTTTTTTTTCTTTTTCTTTTTTTGTTTAGCATACACCTCCAATCACCCGGGCAACGCCGGACACCTATGCTAGTATATCTATAAAAGTGAACGTGTCTGTGTATCTGTTTGTGTGTCGTTTTGTGTGTCTGTCTGTGTACATTTCCCTACGCAATAACTCTGTCAATGTTTAGTCTACAGACTCGGAATTTGAAATAGCGGGTACTGAGATTTGGAAAAATTTATGTGATCGGTTTTGGGCAGAAATTTGTCTGTTAATTGGGTCAAAGTTCAACGATTTAACCTTTGAGAACTCTACCAATCTCCTCCGACAATTTGTGGTCTACACACTGGAAGTTTTAGATATAGGTTCCTTGGACATGGATCTAACTTAATAATGAATGCTAAGGGGTCCTAATAGGGGTGAAAGTTTTAAAAAATTGCCCTTTTTTTTTTTTTTTTTTTGCTCAGCATACACCTCACACCCGGGCAACGCTGGGCTCCCATACTTATATATATATATATATATATATATATATATATATATATATATATATATATATATATATATATATATATAAGAGAACGTGTGTCTGTGTGTGTCTGTGTACATTTCCCTACGCAATAACTCTGTCAGTTTTAAGTCTACAGATTCGAAATTTGATATACAGGGTACTGAAATTTTGAAAAATCTTTGTGATCTGTTTTCGGACAGAAATTTGTCTGTTAAGGGTTAAAGTTCAACGATTTGACCTTTGAGAACTGTACCAAACTCCTCCGCCAATTTTGTGTCTAAACACTTGACATTTTAGATATGTGTTCCTTGGACATGGATCAAACTTAATAACTTGATTTGAGCCCAAAATGTTCACGGGTAATAACAGTGGTCAAAGTTTTACTTTCCTGTTTGTAACATCTCGACTCCATTAACCCAGAAAATCGTCATACGTTAAACTTTAGACATTTGCTTATTTTGAAAATAAGAGTGTTTAAAATGCATACAATTGATGCATGGAAAAATTAAGGTGCATCCTTAGTATAATATCTTCTTATAAGTTTTGTACATGAATGTTGATTTTCACATGTTAATGTGTAACGTTGAATACCACACATATTAATATATAACATTGAATACTACATGTTAACATGTAACGTTAAATACTACATGTTAATATGTAACGTTGAATGCTACATGTCGGCATGTACCGTTGAATACTACATGTTAATATATAAAGTTGAATAGTACATGTTAATATGTAACATTGAATATTGCATGTTAACAAGTAACGTTGAATGCTACATGTTAATATATAACGTTGAATATTACATGTTAACATGTACCGTTGAATGCTACATGTTAATATATATCGTTGAATATATCATGTAAACATGTAACGTGTAATACTACATGTTAATATGTAACGTTGAATGCTACATGTTAATATATTACGTTGAATATTACATGTTAACATGTAACGTTGAATGCTACATGTTAATATATATCGTTGAATATATCATGTAAACATGTAACGTGTAATACTACATGTTAATATGTAACGTTGAATACTACATGTTAATATGTACCGGTGGATGCTACATGTTAACATTTCATGTTGAATGCTACATGGTAACATGGATCCTACGTTGTGTACGAAAGTCTCGCAAAGAAACAAACGAAAGAAAAAACGACTCGGTCTTATTTTTAGTTTAAATAAAAGGCAGTTATTCTGTTAGATTATAACATGGTTAAGAGTCAAATTACTTATTATCGATCAATCTATCTGTCTACCTATCTATTTATTTATCTATCTATCCAGTAATATAGTTAAAATAGTTTAGATTGGGAGTTATTTATTGTTTAGCTGAAAATGTTTACATAAATTAGACACGTTAAATAAATGTAATGACCTTTAACAGTTGCGGACATGACAGAGGTCACACGTAAGGAAACGTGGGCTTTTGATGATGATTAACCGAATTAACAGGTCAAGGGGTTAGAAGACTAGATTGAGGGGTTCGATTTTGGCTCCGAAAGTGAACAGACGTGCTTCAAAGCCAGGAAGTGGGGCTGAAAGAACAAGCATGTAGTCACGTAATTCAGACTACTTGTGAAACCCCCTGAGACAGCTGAAATAAATTTATATTTTAAAAATATAAAGTGTTGTTCTGTGGTTTCACAAAAGAATAAAAAAAACAGGTGTCTCAATCGGTTATTGTGTTGGTCGTTGCATGTTTCATCACAGTGAAGATAGAAAAAAACTCCTGGAGAAAGAAAAGGTATGAAGCATAGATATTCTTCTTATAAAATATAATACGCTTATGCATATGCGAACTGCCATAGATCCCCATGGCTATACTATACAACATGGCTCTATAGTCGATTATATATAATCCTGGCTACACAACAATCTTTGGTCTTTCACAAATAACGACTGCATCTTGGTTTTATAAATCTCTTCGTTTGTCATGCGGCTAACAAACCTCTCCCTGTCGAACACGTTCTTTCACTCTTCCTACTTCAACACATCTGTTCCAGTCGTCGCCGCCACGCGTGTTTTGCTAAATCTCTGATTTTCTTTTCTATATCTACAGCTCACCCCACAGCACACGGTTATTCGGCCATTTTTTGTTGTTGTTGTTGTTGTTGTTGTTGTTGTTGTTCAAAGTTCAGATTGCATCTTGTTTTAAAAGTTTCTCTCACATTCACACGTGCTTCCAAATTGCTCTAGCGGCTCAAGTAGTCACTTTTTTCTTCTTTCCGCTTTTTTCCTTCTTTTGCTTTCGCTGTGACGTCACGTCGTGCACCGGCTTGGTCATTTGCATACGTGACATGCCGTAGTTGCTACATATGCGTCACCGGTTACGAGGAGAGAGACCACTCAAGTTATTATCATAAATATTCATAGCGAAGTCTATTGTTGTTAGAACGAAAAGTGATTTGCAACGGCTATCAGAAGAAGATGCGTGAATTAGAAATATGTGGAGACTTGTTGTCACTTTAAGGTGAAGGGCAGTTATTAACGATTGATAATGACTCGTATTCTTATAAAATAAATACAATTATTTTGGGGGTCAATGTCTCCAATGGTTTAAATGTGGATTGAGCTTCAAGGAAGAAGAAAATCAGCCGAAGATATTTTTGATGCAGCTCATTCATAATAGACTCTATTGAATAATTGATTCTAACGTTTGATTAATTGGTAATGACATAAATAAAAAGATGTTATATTTAGATCTTCGATCGATGTCTCAAAGGTGACACCCAAATCTGCGAGAAAACTGACAGCTGCTGATAACATATCAAAATAAGAGATTAAAAATATTTTGCCAAATGATATATAAAAAAAATATTTTGCCAAATGATATATAAAAAAAGACAAAGAGAATTTTCAAATAGTCAATTTTATGACTCAAGGGTTGAAGTCGACAGCGATTTCATTGTTAAGAATTTTTTTTTTTTTTGACGAATCGATTTAACATTGACCTCATGACCTCAGCATCCGATTGACAGATTGACATTATCAATCAATATCGCTATGAAAAGAAAAAACGACGCTTTATTTTTTTAATGTTATGATTTTAGGTTTGGGTACTTATGGAGCAGTTCGTGGACTATTTTTAATCAATAGCTGATCCGAACAGTGCTTCAGAACATAGCTGGAATTGGGTTGCATAGATGGCACGTAGCTGCCGTTTGTATTTTCCGCCTTTTCTGTCTTTCTCGTTTTCATCTTCTTCGGTAAACATTGCGACGCAAAGAAAATAAAAAAAACTTTATTATTATTTTTTAATATTAAAATTTTTGGTTTCTGAATATTCAAGATATGGAATTATAATGCGTATTTCTAATGCAACCATGAGGGCCCGTGGTGTAATGGATAAAGTACTTGATAGAAAATCAGTGTCAAGTTACACTTTTCGTAGGGTTGAATGTTCTATTCTCAGTACGGGTGAAACTAAAAACACTATTGCGAATTACTTAGGACTTCTATTCAGTTATTGCAGACGAAAGGAGAGCATATAACCCCCATGAGTTACGTAACAGGTTCCGTTCGAAATTCTGTGCAAATTCTCGAGTTCGACAGAAAGGTTCCTGAGTTCAACAAGAAACATCTGAAGAAGATCGGAGGTTACACATACCGAATAAGGCATTATTCTGGAAGTACATGTAAATAAATGTCTGGTGTTTCACTGAAAAAAATTTTTTCATTAAAATCGGTTAAATCTCCCATTCGTCAATCAAGCCGAATTGTTTTGCAAGTATAAAATCGGTATTTTAACAACTGCACACTACAACTAAAATTACTAGAAGCCATACTTAGCAAAAAACTACAGGCCTTTTTTTAACTGGATCTCATTTAACACCGGGACAAATATACTAACAGTATTTAATCACTGGCATGAAACTATATTAATAAACTATAAAATAGGACAATCGAAAACAAAACTGAAATAAAATAAAATAATTCGTCCCCAACCTTCCTGCACACACCTTTATAGTCAATTAAAAATATATAAATACACCAAGCCTCAAAGGAAAAGAAAAGAAAAAAAAATGCTCCTTACGACAATCGGATGTCTGATAGAAAGTGCTTTAGAAAAATATGGCCGACTAACAACTTCTGGGTGCCATACTATATATAACGCCTGCCGAAAATAAAAAGACCGCTCGGCAAATAAAAAAGATATCCAACAACATCGGAAAAAGGAATAGCTCTGTCGTGTTACATTAAACATGTCAAAATAATGACTTGCTGCCAATATATATATATATATATATATATGTGTGTGTGTGTGTGTGTGTGTGTGTCTTTGTTTGTCTCTTTTTAATTAATATTGCCAGAAAAGGCAAAGAAAAACGCTTTATTGTGGGTTTTTTTATATATATATACATTTATATACATAATTTATATATTTTTTATATCACAATTTAACGTGTAGCTACTTCTGTAGATTTAAGGGACACATTTTTCATCCTACTAGATTTTCTAGATGGCGTCACATCGAGAAGGCAGCTGGAATTGCGTTGCAGCGATGAGACGTAGCAGCAGTCTATTCTCTCTCTCTCTCTCTCTCTCTCTCTCTCTCTCTCTCTCTCTCTCTCTCTCTCTCTCTCTCTCTCTCTCTGACTTTCTTTCTGTTTCTCTTTGGTCCTGGATATGACCTTAAACTATATCCAGTGGTGAGACCCCATCTTGTGGGCTTTGGGGAGTGTGGAGCAACCCTTTAATTACCATTGCTCCCAGGTCCACTCTGACCCGGAGTGGTAGTACCTGTTAGGGTCCCAACTATGGGTTAAATAGAAACCAACGTGAAAACAACAAATATATTCTATTAAAAATATTTTCTTCAAAATCTTTGGATTCGGCATTAAATAACCCGAAAAGGGTTGATATGCCGTAAACCAAAAACAACCAACCAACCAACTGTTTCTCTTTCTCTCTATCTGCTTATCTCTTCTAATTAACACTCTTGTGAAAGCAAAGAAAACCCCTTTATTATATTTAAAATATAGTGGGACATGGCTACTTATTCAGGACTACAGCATGTAATTTTTATCCTAATAAATTATCTGAGTGGCGGCCAATCACTTACGCAGCTGAAATTGCGTTGGCTAGAAGACATGTAGGTACAGTCCGCTTACCCATCTCAATTTCTGTACATATATGATAAACTCTCCTGTCGATTTTGACGTATGAGCATCTCAAAAAAACTAATTTCAGTTTCGGTGTTTCAGTATTTCATGAGAGATAGATAGATAGATAGATAGATAGATAGATAGATAGATAGATACATGCATACATACATACATAGATTAGCAGAGAAACTCGACGTTGCCCGGGATTGATTGATGATCATCGAATTTTCCACATTTCCAATACGTTTATTTTCATTGAAATCGATGAAATCTTCAAGTCAATCAAATCAATCGATTGCGTACGGCGATGTACTCGGAGGAAGCTTCACCTGCTTTCGCGCAGTGAGAATTCAGTATGAAATAAGAATTAAAAAAGCAGTTTAAATTATCGTAAATCATGCCCTGCTGGCTGATGTTCCATTCGGGCATACGTGTTACAGTGATCTTAACAGACCGTGGACATATTTGTAATCAAATGTCATTTCATGATTATAACATTATTTATTTAATTAAATAATGTTAGATATTGGCAGGCAACGCCGCGAAGCAACATTCGATGGGTTGCACACACGCAAATGGATTCAAATGTTAAGAATTCCTATTTTCACCATTGTCAGAGGAATCCATAAATTTGGCCCAGAAATATGTAAGCAGATATCGGTCAAAGGTTGAGGCAAGAAACAAAGAAAATATTGAAAATTACAATGGGAAAGAATGTATTTATTAATAAAATCGTCACAGAGAAAAGGCAGTCAGAAAGAGAGGGGGGACGGAGAGAGAGAGTTTGTGGTACGTATCACCATTTCTTCTTCACCAGTCAACCATCTTACGATGCTCCCCCGCTCCTTTCAGTAAACGTCAAACCAAGAATAACAATGTGTCACAGAAAAGCTGATTGTCATAGTAAAAATAAAAGCAGAGTAGATCAACTGTGATTTTACTTCACTGTCAGTGTGTGAATATATTTTGTGCAAGCACGGAAAATACAAGTAAACATTATATAGACTGGACAAAGGCATTTTGAACAGACGGTCACAGAGATTACGTTACAATAATACAATATACGTTCCTTTGAAAAAAAGAATGATTTATTCATCAACCCTTAACATGCGGTTAAACATGGTATGACTGTCTCCATCAAGTCTCTGAAACCAGTGGTATTCATAGGACTGGTTGATTCCACTTAGTTCTTAAATAGGAGTTATTTGTACTCCACAACACTCCCCTCCCAAACTTTTCATTCCTCTGGACTAATCGTATAGCTCTTTTTCCTTGGGTTGATCTCTATCGGGTCGGTCATTTTATTTTTTCTGTTGTCCGGCTGCTTGTGGTGTTACCAGGTCGAACGTGTCATATATCTGGTTCATTACCTCTTCTTGTTCAACAGGAGGTTGTCTTCCGTCATCTGTGATACGTTTCCGAATTTGGTTCAAATGCTCCTTGTGAGGAAATCTTGTACCTTCGATAATGTAAAATATTCACCCCATCCTTTACTGGACCTTTCTTGATTCTCACATTGTACTATTATTTTTGTGTACCTGGAAAAATACCTTTTCACTAGATAAGTACCTCTTTTTAGGAACCGTCCATCTCGCTCGACTGTTTGGATATATCGCGATTTATTTTTATGTTATTTGTTTTTTGTTTTGGGGATACGTTTTGAATGGGTTTAGGCTCATTACCGCAGGCCCCCGATTTCGAATCTCGCTAGATCCAGCCACTCTGATGAGTTGTAAACGACGAAACACGTGTCAGTGGATAATTATATTTTAAAAACATTATGTATGACGCTCCCCATGTGGGGGTACACAGTTGTTAAAGGGAAAAGTGTTCCCAGCTCGCATTTAGGTAAAAATTCACGTTCGTAAATATTTGAATTCATTCAAAACGTATCGCAAAAACAAAAACAAATAACATTATATATATATATATATATATATATATATATATATATATATATATATATATATATATATGTGTGTGTGTGTGTGTATATATATATATATATATATATATATATATATATATATATACCCTATCGGGTAAATCATTTTCCTTTTTCTGGAGGACTGGCGTTGTCCGGCTTCTTGTGGTGTTACCAGGTCGAACGTGTCATATATCTGGTCCATTACCTCTTCTTATTCAGCAGGAGGTTGTCTTTCGTCATCTGTGATACGTTTCTGAATTTGGTTCAAATGTTCCTTGTGAGTAAATCTGGAGATTTCATAGTTGGCACATCGTACTATTAGGGATGATAGCTTGGCATCGTTATGTGGTTTACCTGGAAATCCTCGCAGAAGCTTCTAAATCTGGTGAAGTGAATTGTGTGCCATTGTCTGACACTAGACAATCGTCCACATCAAACCAAGCATACAATTCGTGAAGAACACTGATTGTAAAATCCATCGTTGGACTTTTACATCGAAATACCTCAGGCCATTTTGAAAAACTGCCCCCCTCATTATTAAATAATAGTTTCCATCCAGTGGGCCTGAGTAATCTACGTGTATTCTTTGCATTGGGTGGTCAGCTTTAGACCACGGGCTAAATTGTATTGGGGGCGCTTTTGCAGCCTATGCGCATCCTTTACACGATTTTATCATGCCTTCTATGTCAGTGTCCATGTCTCTTCCAGTAAACGTAGGACCCCATAAGGCTCTCCATTCGAGTAGCCTCAGGACGCCCCGTATGAAAATCCTTTAGGATTGTCTTTTGTAGTGTAGCTGGTATTACTATTCTTTCTCTCGGTACAACATTCAACCTCATTGCACATAGAATAAACTTCCGCTGCCGATTCATCTGATTGAAATTTTTTCTTTAGTTTCTTTGATGAAACTATCTTCTTCAGCCTCTCGTATTATATCTTCGAGCGTCACTGGTAGGTCCTTGATCGTATCACACAGTATTTGTGTATAGTCCTTTTCACTTTGTAGTGACGCTATTACTGTGTCTTCCAGCGGTTCCCTTGATTTCGGGATTAATCGCGACAATCCGTCTGCGTGACATAACTTTGCAGATGTAAGAAATTCCATACTGAAATCGCAATTCAGTAGAATGGTTCCCCGTTTTTGCAGTTTGTTGACTGTGTCAGCTGGCAGACCTTTTTAAGGGCCAAAGATAGTTATAAGCGGCCTATGGTCAGTTTATAATTTAAATTTACGACCGTGTAAAAATTGATGGAATTTTGTAACCCCGAATATGATGCCCAGTGCTTCCTTTTCGATTTGGGAGTAATTCTTCTCGACAGGCAGCAAAGTTCTTGACGCATGGGCGATCGACTTAATGGTCCCATCAGGCATCTTGTGTAGAATGCATGCCAGATCCCATAAGAACTTGCGCCGGTTGAGACAATAATCGCTTGCTCCGGGTTGAAATGAGTCAGGGATAAATCTGACGTTAATACATATTTTAGTTTCTTAAACGCTGTCTGGCACTCAGACGTCCAGTCCCATTTTTTGTCCTTTTTTAATAGTACATTCAATGGTGCGCGCAATTCATACATGTTCTTAATGAACGTTTGATAATAATTCGCGAGCCTTAAAAAATCTGCAATGTAGTTACATTATGAGGCTCTGGCATGTCTTATAGCTGTGAACCTATCCGGATTGGGTTTCCTCCTGTCCTTATCTATTATATGACCCAGGTATTTAAATCGTTCCAAGAAAAAATCGCATTTTGCCTCCTTCAATGTGAAGCCGTATTCTTTTATTCTGTCAAACAGTTGAAATACATGCTCAATATTTTGATCACGCATAAAAATATCGTCAGAATAGCCTTTTGCGAAATCCAAACCGCTTAGCAAAGTATCGATTACCTGTTGGAAAATTACAGGTGCTACTTTTATACCAAATGCTAATCTACTGAATTTATAAAGTCTTTTGTGCATTGAGATACACAAAAGTTTCGAGTTATCTTCTTTTACTAGTATTTGTAGGTACGTCTCGCTTAAGTCTATTTTGAAAAAATGTCCGCCATTTAACTTAGCGAATACTTCGTCTGGGTTTGGTAGGTGATAGTGGTGATCCTTAAGCGCTGCATTCAATCCGTTAAATAAATCCGCGCATGCTCTAATCCCCTTAGATTTTTGTTTCACGTACACTGTGAGAGCTGCCAACTCACTATAGTTAATAGGGGTTAAAATCGAGAAATAGTCAACCACCTCAGCAGGAATAACCTTCTTAGTGACACACAATATGGTTTCCGCTCTGCAAGATCTACCGCAGATGTGCTGACATTTATATCCCACAGGATAAGTGAATCTATTGACAAAGGCTTCCTTTCTAGGGCAATTGCTCTTGACATATCAAAGGCCTTTGACAAGGTATGGCATAAGGGTCTACTTCACAAGATTTCCAGCTACGGTATAACGGGAAATGTTTTCTAAATCATTAAATCATTTCTCTCCGATAGGCTCATAAGAGTAGTGGTCGATGAACAAAAATCGGAGGCCTGCAATATAAATGCTGGAGTCCCCCAGGGGTCAATCCTGGGCCCAACTCTCTTCCTGATCTACATCAATGATCTCCCTAAACACATACTTAAATCATTCGTTGACATCTATGCTGATGACACAACCATCTACGGCAACACATCAAAAGCTGTAAATGACAAAGTTCTCTCTGATTCTCTCTCCTCTGATCTCGAGCGCGTGGTTCAGTGGGGGAAGATGTGGCTGGTTACCTTTAATGCATCCAAAACCAAACTCCTATCCTTACATCATAAACGCTCTGATCCCCATCTGGCATCAATTGTGATGGATGGCTCTCGTCTGGGTGAGGCTCAGTGTTTTAACAAGCTTCTGGGTTTGACCTTTACTCCTGATCTGAAATGGAACACGTACATCAAGTCTGTTGCCAAGGTCGCTGGAAAGATGGTGGGATCCTTCTACCGCTCCAGAAGATATCTCACTACTGATGCAATTCTCTATCTATATAAAAGCCAAGTACGTCCAAGGATGGAATACTGTTGCCATATCTGGGTAGGAGCTGCTAAAAACAGCCTATCCTGCCTTGACAGAGTACAAAATAGACTTCGTGGCTTAGTGGTGAGTGCCCTTTTCTCTACCCTGCAACCTCTCTCCCACAGAAGAGACGTTGCGAGCCTGTCCTTGTTTTATCGTTATTTCCATGGCAGATGCTCGTCTGAACTCCAATCTCTGGTCCCCCCTCGCCAATCTTTCACGAGAAACACCCGTCTAGCTGAATCCACTGTGAAAAATTTCCCCCACTCTATATCTGTGCCTAAATCAAAACGCGGATTCCATGAACAAAGCTTCTTTCTTAGAACTGCACGCCTGCGGAACTCTGTTGCGTCTGCCTGCTTCCCTCCGGACTACAATTTGGATGTCTTCAAGTCCAATGTTAACAAATTCCTAAGGAACCGCCCCCTTAAGTAAACACTTCAGCAAATCTCCTCACTAACTTAATGTACTTGCAATAACCCTTATCCCTGAGTGGCTTCCGGGCCTTGATAAGAGGTGATCACTGTGTAAAAAAAAAAACTAGTCTTTTCAATTCTTCTTCATTTTTTTCCTTCGAAGCGAACGGTACGCTCCGTGGCTTTTTAAATATTGGTTTTGCTTCATCCAGCAATTCGAATCTCGCCTTTATTTTTGTGCAGCATCCAAGCTTATCAGATAAAACACTTGGGAACGATTTTTTAGATCTTTTTGGAGTTTGTCGGTTTCATCCGTTAGGTTTTCGACTTTATGACAAACATCACTCATTGGTGAGTCCCATAATTCAAATTTCTGAATCCAATCGGTCCCGAATAAATTCGTTGCGTTCCTTAGAACGAACACTTTTAGTTTTTTGTTGTTCTTTTTAGTGACACATTAATGACTACCTCACCCTCAAAATTTATTTTTTCACCAGTTACCGATCTTGCGACTTTATTCATCTTTGTCATCGTGGGCTTCCCTATTCTCTTCGAGGTGTGAAAATTTATAATTGATAAATCCGACCCTGAATCAAGTTTCAGTTTTACGTCTTTATTTCGGATTCTCAGCGTAATATATTTCCTTATGTTCTCTGTTGGTGAAGGGTAAATTTTTGCAGTTTTTACGTAGCTCTGTTTTGCTACTTTTGCTTTTCAATATAGGGCCTTGTGCCCTGCTCGCTTGCATAGGTCACGTGTTATTTTACTTTGGTACTGACATGCATTGTACCCATGAGGTCCTTCCCATTTGCTACATGGGGTCCTAGGATTTGGTCTATCCTAATAATTTTGTGAATGGTTTCTTTTTGCCTCTTGGTTGGTAATTGCTGGCGGGTGGGTGTCCTTTATTTTGGAAGGGTATCTTTTTAATGTTAGCGATACTTGCTTCCTTTGTTTCGGAAATCTTGCTCGATTGCCACGAACTGCTGACAATCTTCAGCCAGTTTCTGAAGCGTCAAATCAGGTTGTAATTCAAATTTATTTAGAGCACGCCGTTTTATATAGGCGTATTTTGTGGCTATCAAACCTTGTGTGAATATTAAACATTTGAAATTGTCCGCCGTTAATTACGACAAGTTGAAATCGACACAGTGCTTATTAACTATAGACACAAAAGTCGTATAGTCCTGACTCTCCTTACGTGTAAGATTCATGCATTTCCATCTTTTATGAAAAAGGCTTCTTTTTCGACAGTATAACTCTATTAACAGTTTGACCGCCTCGTTAAACGACAATTCGTTGGGATTTTTTGATAAAATATAGTCCACGAATTTGTGATGTTCGGATGCACCCAACAATAAACGAACCTTCTTTTGATCCGTCCATGCACTGAAATCAATCTTAAAAAGGTCTTCAAATCTTCTTAAGTATGCCTCAAACGTTAGGAGCATGGTGAAATGTATCAATAGCGTACCAGTTCGCATTTTGAGAAAAACCCGTGCTGGTTTCTTCTTCACTGTCCTTATTCACAAAAACTTGCGTTATAAAATCCATTTTTTATCTGACTGGTTGTGTTGCTCCAAATGTTAATTTTCAACTCCAATATTTGTATTTTTTTCAATTCCAATATTTCTTTCTTTTCTCTTTCCTGATTTTCCTCGAAGTATGTCATTAAATTTAACTGCTTTTTCTAATATTTGTTCGTTCATTTCTTTTTTCTCTTCCCTGTTTTTCTCAAAGTATTTAATCTTCGTTATGTTTCTGTATTGCCAATTGTTCTTCTCGGAACCATTTTTTAAGTTCTAATTGTTGTTAGAATTTCACCATTTACAGCATTTGTTTTCAAAATCGTCCATTTTGTTTGTTTGTTTTTTTTTAATTTTTATTCATTTATTTATTTTGAAGCAGTAGAAAGCATTTGCCATTTTTCAATTTTCCGAACGTGTTGGTACTGGGTCCAATTTTCTTGTTGATCCTACACATTTTCCCCTCTTTTTTACTATTAGAATTAGTTATTTATCAGTGAAAGAGAGTTTATAGTATTTATTTAATATTGGCTATTCTTTTCGATTTCAATGCGAAAAAGAATATCCTTTTCTCGTCAACACATAATTAACGGAATCGTTTTTTTTTTCTTCTTCGACGTGCAGACCGTCGACGAGTGAGAAAATTATTTTAATCGGATTAAAATCCGACGTCTTTTTAATTTGTGCAAATACTCGCTTTAACCAATAAAATAAAATATACTATCATTTATTTGTTGCATTTACGCGAGTTTTTCTTCTTTTCCCAACGCTAATGCCTTTTAACCATATTAGCGAGACATGATTTTTAGAACATTTTTTTTCAACATTACTTGTATTTATAGAGATGGAAAAAAAAGTTGTTTTGTTTTTTTTTTACTTACTGAAAACTTGATATTGTTGATTCAATAGTAATAATTCTCAACGAAATTGTTTTGAGTTTTTTTTTCAACTCGTAGCTTTTTTAACAGCAAGATAAGGCTTTGACAACGTCTTTGTAAAATCCTTTTTTCGGCAAAACTTGTTGTCCTTCTTTTTCAGAGACATCTTTATCCCGTGTTTGTGGATTTTTACGCTCGAATGTTGGGTGTTTTCTTAACGTTGACGAGTAGTTTTTTCCGGTTCGAA
The DNA here is from genome assembly GCF_053919585.1 of Euprymna scolopes. Taxonomy (NCBI): domain Eukaryota; kingdom Metazoa; phylum Mollusca; class Cephalopoda; order Sepiida; family Sepiolidae; genus Euprymna; species Euprymna scolopes. The sequence continues at coordinate 78,333,622 of NC_136514.1, forward strand.
TTTCTCCCCGAGTGAAGGAAAAAATTATCACGAATTTCCGTGTGTGTTCTTTTTTTCTTGAATCCTTCTTGGATATTTTTTTTATTTTCCATTTACTGTTTTTTAGAGTAAATTCGTTGCCCGAATATTCGTCATTCAGTTGTTGTTAGCAATTATTGTAGATTGACCCGCGAAGTTCTTGAATCATCCTCGTCAGCCAGTAGACCCGTGCTAGGGGTCACAAATGAAAGAAACCACAAGTAGTGTAAAGTGTATAAATATAATATGTATTTATCATAAATAATACAGGAGCCACTAAAGTGGTATGAGATGAACGTGTTCGTAGCGTGCGGTTAAACATAGTATAAATGTATCCATCTAATTTCTTAAACCACCGTTATTCATAGGACTGGTTGAATCCACTTAGTTCTAAAATAGGGATGATGTGTACCCTACAACAATATCAATCAGTGAATCTATTATACCCTTAACTCATAAAAAGAATTAGAAACAATCAATCCGTCAAAAGGAAATTAAGTGCGATTTGACTTGATTAAAATCCGAAAATTGGAAGAGAAGCTGCAAATACCTTATAATATGTTTCTATTACGCCATTTTGAATATTGATTGATATTGTAAATAAGTGATTGATTTTGCGGTACGAAACAGATACTGCCAAGAATTGTAAATGTCAACTAAATTAAAGGAATAAATTATAATATGGTCAACATCATGAATTTTGGAATATAGTCTTATGTCATTTATTCACTATATTGCTATGTAATTATATTGATCTTCCTAAATAAAGATTGGTATATATTATGAGAAAATATACTTCTACAGAAATATATATATATATATATATATATATATATATATATATATATATATATATATATATATATATAAGAACAGAGATGTAAAGTAGAAATTTACACATCGTTTTTATTATTCACAAGAATACTCCAAAACATGTGTGCTATGAAATCTTTAATCCGCGGAGTTTCAAAGAATGCTAATTCTTTCATCAGAAGAAAAAATGCTAGCAAAATAATCAGATACTCACGCTAAAAATTAGCATTTCTATGAATTTGCTTGTTACTGCATAGGATGAAATTAGTCACAAAATTTTAAAAAATATAAGAATATAAATATGGAAAATACTTCATGCGAACAGTTCATTTAGAGTTCAAAATTAAAGCAAAAAAAAAAAAAAAAACAACCAACCGTATATAAAGAAAAAGTCCAGTATAAAGGAGGTAATCAGTTGCAGCTAAATGGACATTAACTGGTACTCGCCTCAGTAGTCCAAGTTGAAAAACAAAACGTTAGAAATTGAAGTTCAAAATTTTGAAGAAAGCCAAAAAAAATACTTCCATTTTGGCTTGATGGAAAATGAAAATGATGAGGGAAAAAGAAAAGAAATGAATGTATAGTCGAAAGCGAGTTGTGCGTTGCCATATATATATAATGATGATTGTAACGTCTTGTCAGACGAGTGCCACTCTCTCAGACACTTAAAATTCATGAATCCAAAAATGACTTCCATCGCCACAGGACCATTTTAATAGACAAATATACACAGATGAGGATACAGTCTTAACTTTGTCCGACAGCTAAATCTCTCTCTCGGTTCAAAATCCAGCAACAAGCAAGAACAAGATAGCCAGTAACAAGTTTTTTGGGGGGGGGTTTACATAGGGGTCACCACTTATCAAGGCCCAGGAGCCACTCGGTGATAAGGGTTATTGTGTGTACAGTAATCAATGGGATAGTATCGTAGTAATAGTTAGTATTGGGGATTTGATAAGGTGTCATTACTTAAGGGGGCGGTTCATCAGGAATTTGTTTGTGTTGGACTTGAAGACATCCAAGTTGAAGTCGGGAGGGAAACAGGCAAGCGGCAGAGAGTTCCACGGTCATGCAGTTCTAAGAAAGAAGCTTTGTTCATGGAATCTACGTTTTGATTTAGGCACAGATAAAGAGTGGGGAAAATTATTGACAGTGGTTTCAGCTAGTCGGGTGTTTTTCGTGAAAGATTGGCGAGGGGGGACCGGAGAATGGAGCTCAGACGAGCTCTTGCCATGGAAATAACGATAAAACAGAGACAAACTCGCAACGTCTCTTCTGTGGGAGAGAGGTTGCAGGGAAGAGAAAGGGCATCCCCCATCAAGCCACGAAGTCTATTTTGTACTCTGTCAAGGCAGGATAGGCTATTTTTAGCACTCTTGCCCAGATGTGGCAGCAGTACTCCATCCTTGGACGTACTTGGCTCTTATATAGATAGAGAATTGCATCATTAGTGAGATGTCTTCTGGAGCGGTAGAAGGATCCCACCATTTTCCCAGCGACCTTGACCACAGACTTGATGTATGTGTCCCATTTAAGATCAGGAGTGAAGGTCAAACCCAGAAGCTTATCAAAACATAGGCGCCTCCCCTAGACGAGAGCCATTCATTTCAATCGATGCCAGATGGGGATCAGAGCGTTTATGATGTAATGATAGGAGCTTGGTCTTAGATGCATTAAAGGTAACCAGCCACCTCTTCCCCCCCCACTGCAAACTACAGACCAGCTTAATGCGGGCACTGGTCTCCCGCTTTATGGTCTTTTAAATCAAGGATTTTTTTCTCCTAGAAAGGTTGCCTTCACTACGGCTTACGGGAACCCTCTCCACCCCAACACACACATACATACACACGAACACACATGGTGCTAGTTAGCTGTTGACTCCGAAAAAGGATTCATTCGACCTTTGGAAAATCTTGTTTTTAATCGTTCAGGGAGACTAGCCACCCTCCTCACCAAACAAGTCTGCTGGGGAACCAGTTTAGTCGCCGGTGACCCGACCATGAGGTAGGTAGTACTGGGTTACATGGTACCAGTAGCATATAACATGACCTGACATATATCTATATATCTATAAAAGTGAACGTGTCTGTGTATCTATCTGTATGTGTATCTGTCTGTGTGTCTGAATGTGTACATTTCCCTACGCAATAACTCTGTCAATTTTTTGTCTACGGACTCGAAATTTGATATACAGGGTACTGAGATTTGGGAAAATCGACGAGATCGGTTTTCGGCCAGAAATTTTGCGATTAAGGGGTCAAAGTTCAGTGATTTGGCTTTTGAGAACTCTACCAAACTTATCCGACAATTTTGGCTCTAAACACTTGAAATTTTAAATATAGGTTACTTGGACATGAATCTAACTGAATAACTTTACTTGAGCCCAAAACAATAAATTTTAAGGGGCCATAATAGGGGTCAAAGTTTGAAAAAATTGATTGCTTTTTTTTTTTTTTTTGCTTTTTTTTTTTTGCTTTTTTTTTTTTTTTTTGCTCAACATACACCTCCAAATACCCGGCCAACGCCGGGCACCCATGCTAGTACGTATATATTTGTGTTAAACAAATATATCTATCTATCTATATCTATATATCTATAAAAGTTAACGTGTCTATGTGTCTGTCTGTGTGTCTGTCTCTGTACATTTCCCTACGCAATAACTTTTAAATTTTAAGGAGCCGTAGTAGGGGTCAAATTTTCAAAAGTGAGAATTTGTGTCAAGACAGTTCTCAACGACTTTTTATCTACAGACTTAAAATTTGATATATAGGATACTCAGACCCGTGGAAAACTTTTTGATTGGTTTTTATCCGAAAAAATGGGCTGATAAATGGTTAAAATTTAAAAGTTGGTATTAGGGGGCATCGGAGTTTTATATTTTGTCAACTGTTTCACAACTGCGCTTTTGCGAATCATTGGCATTATGCCAAGAATAAGTAGGTTTGAAAACACTTTTTTTAAGAACGTGTTAAGCTGCCATAATGGTTATCGTACTTGACACACTATCCTAAAGTTTTTGGTTACCATCTATATATATATATATATATATATATATATATATATATATATATATATATATTTACATGGAGTTCACCACTTATCAAGGCCCAATGGCCACTCGGTGATAAGGGTTATTGTGTGTACAGTAATCAATGGGATGGTGTAGCAATAGTATTGGAGAATTGATAAAGTGTCATTACTTGGGGGGCGGTTCATCAGGAATTTGTTTGTGTTGGACTTGAAGACATCCAGGTTGAAGTCGGGAGGGAAACAAGCAAGCGGATCAGAGTTCCACAGGCGTGCAGTTCTAAGAAAGAAGCTTTTTTCATGGAATCCACGGTTTGATTTAGGCACAGATAAGGAGTGGGGGAAATTATTGACGGGGGTTTCAGCTGGTCGGGTGTTTTTTGAAAAAGATTGGCGAGGGGAAACCAGAGAATGGAGCTCAGACGAGCACTTGCCATGGAAATAACGATAGAACAACGACAGGCTTGCTACGTCTCTTCTGTGGGAAAGAGGTTGCAGGGTAGAGAGAAGGGCATTCCCCACCAAGCCACGGAGTCTATTTTGTACTCTGTCAAGACAGGATAGTCTATTTTCAGCAGCCCCCGCCCAGATGTGGCAACAGTACTCCATCCTTGGACGTACTTGGCTCTTATATAGATAGAGAATTGCATCAGTAGTGAGATATCTTCTGGAGCGGTAGAAGGATCCCACCATTTTCCCAGCGACCTTGGCTATATATATATATATATATATATATATATATATATATATATATATATATATATATATATATATATATATAACAGTGATCTTGCCTGTCAGTCTGTCTGTGTGAGTCACGGTCTCGACCAAACTCCCCTCTTAATTTTCAGTCTATAAATTTCAAACCTGTTATATAGGGAATTCGTACTCGTGGAAGAAATTCGATTTTGCTTTTCGATGGTTAAAAGGGGTCAAAATTAAATAAAAAAAATGAAATATGGCATAAATATGTGAACATAAAATGCTTCTCTACGCAGGCACAAATATACATATATACGTTAATGTCGGGTTATTTTTAGAGTTCTTGTATCCATATATTATTAATTAGACCGAACCGAATAAGGCTGAAGCACAAATTGTTTTTATTTTTATTCTAGCTGATGGCAGCCACGTCATATTTTTATAACTTTTGAAATCGCTACTATATAGTGAATGCAATACAATAATAAATATTATGTCCTATACAATACAATTATAAATAAAGAGTATGTCCTATACTTTATAAATATTTAATCTGCATAAATTAAAATACCATATGTAAGCGTATTTTATGACCGTGCAATTGAAATTGGTTTCATTTTTCCGATATATTTTTCATTAAAATTGTTTTCATTTTCTGATTAATTTTCTATTCAAATTGTTTTCATTTTTCAAATAAGTTTCCATTATTTTTTCTGATAATTTTTCATTAAAATTATTTCCATTTTTCAAAAATTTTCCATTATTTTTTCTGATAATTTTTCATTAAAATTATTTTCATTTTTCAAATAATTTTCCATTATTTTTTCTGATAATTTTTCATTAAAATTATTTTCATTTTCCTAATAATTTTCCATTATTTTTTCTGATAATTTTTCATTAAAATTATTTTCATTTTTCTAATCGATTTGCTATTAAAATTGTTTTTCCATTTTCTCATATTTTCCTTAAAATTGTTGTTATTTTTTCAAATTATTGATCATTAAAATTGTCTTATTTTTCGATTAATTCCATTGAATTAGCTTCATACTGATAGGAATAATCGTTTTATTGAAACAATTGACCAGCGTTTGTGAAAAAATACGAAACTATCGTTAGCCACAGTCTCGTATTTTTCGTAAAATAACTCGGAGGAGTCTAAGAATTTCACGGCCCTTAAACGACATAAGTACAAACAAATATTTCGTTAATCTAACCGTCGAAAAAGAATTTTGTATTTGCTATTCACTGTGATTTTGCATGATATGTTTTAAAAACGTGAGTCAATCGTTTCAGTAATAATTTCTTGTTTTTAAATTATTTTTTAATGTTTACCTAATACTTCTTATATATCTTTCGTGTTTTTCAGTAATCCCATGAATCACCAGTTAAAAAACCAGCTACGATGCAATCAGAGAACTTCACCAACGAAATCACATCACAAGCCTACGATGCCTACGAAGAATTCTACTTGAAAGCCCGCTCCATTACAGGATTAATCTGCTACCCAATCGCCTGCTCGATCGGTCTAATTGGAAACGCCATGAGTATCATTGTGATGACACAAAAACAAATGCGATCTTCGACCAACGTCTACCTGATTGCGCTTGCCTGCTCCGACAGCGTCAAATTGGTTAACGACGTCTTGTACTTCGCTGTGATCCTACTGATGGAACTTGATAAAGCGTCGGGCGAGGCCCTGCTCCGGGGTCTCTACCCTTATGCGCACTACATCTTCAACTCGTCACTCTCCATATCGGCCTGGTTAACCGTATCCGTGGCCGTTGAGCGTTATATCTACGTCTGCAAGCCGATGATGGTCAAATCTTACTGCACTATTCCACGAGCACGGCTAATAACGTTGACCGTATATGCACTGATGAGCGTGTTGGCCATACCCAACGCGCTGCGCTACCAAGCTTATGAGATTTACGACAACGGAACAGATCAAACCATCTCGGATTTGAGCGTTAGTAAACTGTGGCAGAACGTCGTTTTCGCCCAGGTTTACACCTGGTTCCAGAACTTGGTCCGTTCTGTTATACCGTTACTGACGCTAATTGTCCTCAACGTGTGTATTATGTACGGACTCAGACGATGTCGGTTGAGCCGATCGAAGAACATGAAACGTTATCGGATTACCATAATGCTAGTGTTCGTGGTGCTAGTGTTCATGCTGTGCATCACGCCGGATGCGGTCATGTCCACATTCTTTAAGTCCGGCTATATCGAAGAGGACTACTTAACGCGTGGCATCCGGGAAATAACCGACTTTTTGCTGCTGATAAACTCAGCCGTGAATTTTATACTCTATTGCATATTCAACACAATATTTTGGAAAAATTTTCTGCACATTTTCTGCGGAGTGTGCTTAAAGGCTCATTATACGCATGGGGATATTGATACGGAGCATAGACGCTCCCGCTCGAACACGTACCGGGAGGTCCAATTGGCTACCTACCCTGGAAGCCGACATTTCAATGTTATCCCGATAAGAGCGGATGGCTCCTAGCATACGCCATTTTGTATTTCTGCAATTTGCAACGTTTTTTTTTCTTTGTTTTTAATTGCCATGTGACGTCATGTGATTTTCGTTTATTTTTAAAGATTTCTTTTTTCAGAGAGAAAAGATGGACGAGAGTTTGCATAAAATATGCGAGAAACTGATCTTTACGTTTCTGGATTTTTTTAGATGATGATTGCTTATTTCGTATTATTGGATCCTTCGGACTACTGTTCTCTTCTTCTTCATCAATCCTTTCGCAGTGTATCTTGTGGAACTCATAACTCTTTCTGTCGAACTCGGGGATCTTTCTGTCGAACTCTGAAATATGCGCGGAATTTTGAACGAAACACTTCATTTAATCCACCGAGGTAGCACGTTCTCGTTCCGTTAGCCATAACTGACTATAAGTCTTAAAAAATTGGCAATTGTATTTTGAGAGTTTTAACACAATATGGGAACCATTAATTATAAATAAAAGATAATACTATATAAAAAAAGAAAAATTTTATAAAATTCTGAAGATCGCGTATAGTGCTGAAATATTAATTTAAGCAAGTAAATATTTATTTATTTTAATAATATTGCGTTGTAATTTGGCTTTCAAACGTATTTCATAATTATTTGATTTTTAAATATTAATAATAGTTAGAATAAAATAGTAATATATATATATATATATATATATATATATATATATATATATACACGAAGAGTTATAATTTGGTTTTCAAACGTATTTCATACGTATTTGATTTTAAAATACTAATAATAGTTAAAAAGAAATATTAAAGAAATTATGTATACGGAGCGTTGTAAATTGGCTTTCAAACGTATTTCGCGCGTATTTTATATTAAAATATTAATAACAGTTAGAGTAAGATAATAAAAATTATATATACGAAGCGTTGTAATTTGTCTTTCAATCGTATTTCATACGCATTTTATATTAGAACTAGCGAGGGGTACCCGGCGTTGCCCGGGTGTTTGGAAACTCCGTGGTTGGGGGGGGGTAAAAAAAGATAGTATGAGGATCGAACCTGAACCCTTGAGGCAAAGTTGTAAATTAAAGTGTGAAAAAAAAACGTGCGACGTTAACCATTGCCCCACCGCGAGATGCTAACGGAAACACGTTTGAATTTATTTAATTACTTGGATTTGGTAGGTGCCCGTTTTAATGAGTTAATAAGGTCAAGTTTGACTGCGGGATAGTATTTCATTTACTGCGGAACGCTTTTTTTATTTTTATTTTCCCAAGATGTTATAGGAAAAAGACTAACTCACATGTGGCGAGCGACAAATGTTGAATATTTATCTTCCCGAAATCGAGCAAATTAAATAGACAGGCGAGCTTCGTTGTTAACTTTGAGATATTACGATTTATATGTGATATAAAAAGTTTTAAAAAGTTGTGAAGTGACCGACCGCTTCTCTGAAAAAAGCCTTTTGTAGACATACAGAAAAAGCGAACACACATGCAAACATACATACATTTTCGCTTTTATATTTATAGATAATCATAATAGAAAGAAACAGTTAAGAAAATTATATATACGAAGCGTTGTAATTTTATTTTAAAATATTAATAATAGAAAGAAATAGTAAAAACAAATATCATATATATATATAGAGATGTTCCAAAAGTAATGCCTCTTCTGATTTATTCCGCTCGAATGGATTAGTAACGATTGCAAATTGCAATGTTATGATGACTGAACTTATGCATTCACGACTTTAAATTGTCGCCTCTCTGTTGCAGATATTGACCGTGTAAGACTAAGAAAACAACGTCTCAATAATGCAAAAAATTAAACCGATGAACCTTTACCAGCGTCATTTAAACGTTTAAGAAGCCGATACAGTTAATATCAGCACGCTAAAAGGTTCGTTGATTTCAGAGTGGCGACAAAAATCGAAGTGGCAAAACGAGCTACCGAGCGAGGCATGAAGACAAATTGACCAACGAGCATTGAGAATGGTGATGATGACCATGTAGGAAGATAAATTCTGTAACACAAAAGATCGCTCGTTTTAATAATAAGACTCTTGAAAACTCAGTATGTTATTGCTAAATATCTTATGAAATGACTGACCAATTATGATTTCATGTTCAAATGAACAGCTACAGCAGGAATTGGAATACACTCTAATAAAGTTTGATTGTCACAGCTGATGAATTTCAAAAATGCAATCTGGACGTGAGGACACTTTAGAAGAATATGCAATAAAATTCTGTTTTCAACCACAGAAACGTATGGAATGCTTCAGACTGCTTTTGGGCCATCTTGCATGAATTGAGCATTAGTTTTTGAGTGGCATAAGAGATTCAAGGAAAACAGGGAGTATGTGAGGGATGATGAGAGGTGTGGGCTTGTAAAGAGGTCAGAACACCAAAGTTGATTGACCAAATAAATGATGTCATGAATAAGGGTCGTCGTGTGTCTCTAGAGACAATAATTGCAGAGTTTGATGTCAGTGTTGGAACTGTACTCACAATTATTCGCAAGGAACTGAAGATGCGGAAGATTTGCCAATGCACTGGTTCAAAACGCTATCCTTCACAGATTATTTGACCAAGATGAGCATTAAGACAGTTCCTCGCCCTCCGTATAGTCAAGAATTGGCTCCCTATGACTTTTGTTTATTCACTAAGCTCAAGGAAAACTTTATAGGTTATCGTTATGTGATAAAAGAGGCTGTGACGATGGTCATAAACACGCATCACACACAAGAGGAATTCCATGGTGCCTTCCAGAAGTTGTTGGAACGACAAAAGTGCATTGCAGCCGGAAGAGATTATTGGAAGGAGACTAGAGTTTCATGTGTGTACTATCAATAAAAGTGTCCATACGAAAAAGTCTGAAAATTTATTGAAGGAATCTTATATATACATACATATATATATATATATATATATATATATATATATATATATATATATATATATAGTAATTTATAAAATATATATGGCGATTAAGCTACACTGAATATTCTGCGTTTCATCCAACTATAGGATTCGTCAGGCTTATGCGCGAATTCTGTCGTTGCTTCTTGTTTTTATACATGTTGAGGATTACTAGTTGGCCAATCAGCTTTCTAGTATCCACCGCGCCCCTTCCTACCAGCCAATGGGCATGCATTTTATCAAACAAAGGATCTGTTTTAGAACTAGGTTAGTGGGTTTAGGTGGTCGTTCTCCTTTTTTTTCTTTTTTTTTTTTTAGACCACCTAAACCCACTAACCTAGTTCTAAAACATATCCTTTGTTTGATAAAATGCATGCCCATTGGCTGGTAGGAAGGGGCGCGGTGGATACTAGAAAGCTGATTGGCCGACTAGAAATCCTCAACATATATAAAAACAAGAAGCAACGACAGAATTCGCGCATAAGCCTGACGAATCCTATAGTTGAATGAAACGCAGAATATTCAGTGTAGCTTAATCGCCATATATATTTTATAAATTACTAACTAGCTCTACCTACGTATTGAGCACTTTTGAAGTAAATACTTAAAGTTTACGCATAAATCTATACTTTCATATATTAAATTTATGCGAATAAATGAAGTAGTTATATATATATATATATATATATAAACATATATATATGTATGTATATATATGTATATATATATAAAAATATTATATAAATATATATATATATATATATATATATATATATATATATATATATGCGTTAGAGTGTGTCTTGAATAAATAGCCACAAATAGTGATAAGTAATAAGATTGTAAACTTAAATGTAAATAAAATAATTTATCTATTCCATTCGGGTAGCGTCCGCTCGATACGTCAGCCATGACTGGATAGAAATTCTGAATAATCGCAACTGTATTTTTTTTGTATTCTTGAGGTTGAAATTATAACCCTTAGTGCGGGCGACACTCAAAAAGCAATTCATTAAAACCTCGGGATACGGTGGTCTCGGGATAAATTTCCCCAGGTTACGATGTGAAATACGATGTTTTCCCAGCCTCTGGTTACGGTGTGTGTTCCGCTTTATGGAGTTATTTATAATGTTATTTGATTATATACATGTGTATTATATACTGTACTGTATTTTGTTACTAATTTTAAACATGTACTGTATAAAACTTTCCTTAAGCCCCGCCATACGGTTCACCTTACGATCCCAACCAGGAACAGATTAATGCTGTATCCCGGGGTTATACTGTACCAATTACTTAGGACTTTTGCTCAGTCGTGACTGGATGAACGAAAGCATGCTACCGTTGTAGATTAAATAATGGGTTCCGTTCGAAATTCCATATAGATTGCAGAGTTCTACGGAAAGATTCTAAATGTGTCAAGATAGGTTGGAGGTTACTTCGACCGAAACATTGTGGAAATAACTCTTGAGCACAATTGTCCGCAGAATCCAAATAATACGCTTGAATTTTATTCCATGTACTTTTCGTCATTGTCGTATATACTCGAATAAGTCGAATTTCGGAAATCAATATACAATGATCTTTACCTTTTAAATCAATGATACAATGACATTTAACTTTAAAAAAACATTTATGTACTCCCAAGTATTGCAAATTGCTACTAAGAGGCAAGGAGCTACTATGATTTTTAAATGGATAAATGAACAAGGCGTAAAGCAACTTAATATAAGGAGATAATAAAAATTACTTCATGGTCAAAACCTTGCCAACGATAAGTGTCAGATTGAATAAATTATGATCCAGAAAAAAAGCAATTCTTCCTTCTTTGTCAGAAACATTTAGGGAAGCGAGAGTTACGGATCGTTACAAGTCAATTTTTATTTAACCCATAGATGGGATCCTAACAGGTACTACCACTCCGAGTCAGAGTGGACCTGGGAGCAATGGCAATTAAAGAGCGGCTCCATACTCCCCAAAGCCCGCAAGCTGAGGTCCTCACCTTCGGATATAGTTTAAGATCATATCCAGGACCTCAGGAAAAGAGATAGCAAGGTTTTTCAAAGACTAGCAGTGTTATCATAGTGAAAAAAAAACCATAGAACCGGTTCTATACGAATCGAAATAAAAGAAAAATTGACAGTATACACTCGCAACGTCTTTTTCCGGGAAAGAGAAAAAGGCATCCCCCACTAGACTACGAAGTCTCTTTTGAACTCTGTCAAGGCAGGATAAGCTGTTTCTAGCAGCTCCTGCCCAGATGTGGCAGTACTCCATCCTTGGATGCACTTGGCTCTTATACATGTAGAGAATTGCATCAGCAGTGAGATATTTACTGGATCGGTAGAACGATCCCACCATTTTTCCAGCAGCCCTGGTAACAAGCAATTTTTTCTTGAACCGATAACAAACTGGTAACGCAGACACATGCGTCTTCTCTCTGAAAACTGAACATTAACTACTAAAGAGAAACCGTGTGCAGCATATTTTATACATCCAACCTTTCGTTCGGCGGAATTGGACAAGACTACTGTGTCTCTATAACGCATCAACTCCGGCCACTCGGTGATGTCGTCTATACATGAGAGTCTTACTTCCCTCCCTTAACCACATTTGGCAAGTTTAACAATTCCAAGTTGTCACATTAGGTGTACTATGTGCATAGTAAAACATATACGTTCAAGACTAGTTTAAAAAAAAAACAGTTGGCAATTTATGTCCTATTTCACAGTGTAGGACATTTTTGCTGAGCTGTTGTCATAGTAAAACAAAGGACAGTTTCGGATTATTTATTTATTAATAAATTCATGTATTTATTTGCGAACTGTTACCCTTATCTTCATATCTGTTGTTTCCTGACATTTCGGCCAGCTATTCCTCTGGCCTTCGTCAAGTGGTAAACCGCGACGGGATAGAAACTCCGAATCTCCTAACCGCATCATCAGCAATTACTGCCTTCCATAGTTGTTTTTGTCTCGCCACGTTTTGGCCAACTAAATTCTGGCCTGCTTTAAGTAGTATTAAAACCGCTATCATCAGACAATGCTCATCTGGAATCGTAGAGATTCAACGTCTCCATCCTCTGCGGTTTCAGGTAAGTATTGTCTGAGGATAGCAGTTTCAATTCTACCCTGGTGAGACGACAACAACAATGGAAGGCAGTAATTGCGTATGAAGCAATTAGGAGATTCGGCGTTCCTATCCTGTCGCGGATGAAGGCCAGAGAAATAGTTGGCTGAAACGTCGTGAAACAACAAATAAGAAAGATTATTTTGTATTTTGAAGTATTTGAATTGTGCGTAGGCAACGCGAGAATAACGTCAATAATCCGCAATAAATAAATGGACGATACAAATTACACATCTCTAATATTCCCCTGGTTTTCATCAAGTGGTTAACAACGACAGGATAGAAATGCTGAGTCTCTAAACTGTATCCTGAGCAATTACTGCCTTCCATATTCTTGTCTCATCACGTTTTGGACAACTAATCCTCTGGCCGGCTTTGGCGTAATATCTTCATGGTAATAACATAAAAATGTTCAAGACAAATAAAAATAATACCTGATAAAGTACGTTCATTTATTCCCAAATGAATAATACGTCTTTTACAATTTGCAGTGGCTCAGTGGATAAACGCGTTCAAATTGCAGCTCCAGGTGGCCATTGTCTGGAGATAGCGGTTTCAATTCTACCCAAAGCTGACCAAAGAATTAGTTGGCTCAAACGTGATGAGACGCCAACAACTATTAAAGGCAGAAACTACTGGATACGTTAAAGAGACTCAGCATTCCTATCCCGTTGCAGTTAACCGCCTGGCGAAGACCAGAGGATGAGTTGGTCGAAACGTTGTGAAACAACAACTATAATGATGAGGATAACAGTTCGCAAATAAATGAAAATACAAATTATTCATTTTAAATAATAAAAATAATAAAATAAAATACGCATCAAGTGCGCTTGAAAGCCAAATCACAACGTAATATTAGGCAAACAAACATATTTTACTTGTTTGAAATTTATAATATAAATATATTTCAGATGTATACTCCATCTTCAGTGTGTTGTTTTGTTTCTTTTGTTTTCCTTTTCTTCTTCTTTGCCATGTTGTAAATTTGGAGAAAGAAGTCTGTTTGTAAAGAGCCACGCGTTGTATCTAGCGGTTGTATTTTGAAGTATTTGAATTGTGCGTAGGCAACGCGAGAATAACGTCAAGGATGAGAGTTCATATACAAACGTTGTTTTAATTTGAATAAAATAAAATACGCATCGAGTGCGCTTGAAAGCCAAATCACAACGTAATATTAGGAAAATAGATATTTTACTTATTTGAAATTTATCACAAATATATTTCAGAGGTATACTAACAATAAGTTTAGGATTAATCGAAAAAGACACCTGTCTGTATACTTTTTTCTATCGCCCCGACAATTATTTCTTCATGCAATTTTGTTCTCGTGCTGATTTCCAATCTAGCTATGATAACAATTAGCTATGATAACACGCGGTCGACTTATATACGAGTATATACGATATGAATGCAAATGGATTATGTATACTGTTTAAGCCGAAAGTCGGGTGATTTATCGTCTGTATTTAACCCACTTTTGCCTATCCTGTATATAATATGGTTTATTTTATAAAATCTTTTTGCCAGAATTAATCAAGTTGTTTCAGTGAACTTTATTTTAAATTTATGTGTAGTAATTTGGATCTTTACCATTTCTCTTCTATTGTCATTTATATGAAATCATGTTATTCGATTCATTCTTATATTTTTTCTAATTCACTTTCCATATGAAAAAATTGTTTTCTGGGTCTTCTTCTTCTTCTTCTTCTTTTTCTTCTTCTTTTCCTCCTCTTTCTTCTTGTTCTTCAATCTCAATTTGTCATCTCCATTTCAAATAACTCAGTATTTTTCGATAAATTGAAAAAAATATGTTTTAACTTCCGCTTTCTGTTAAGCGGAAGTCTTGCCGGTGTATAACGAAGAACAATCCCTTCTGATTAATGTTCACGTAATTCCAGTTTAATTTTCACAGTTTACATGAAAAATAGTTTTATTCTTTAAAAATTCTTCTTTTTATTAATGGTTTTATTTTCATTATATATGTTAGCATCAAAGTAATTTGTTTAGTCATTACTTTGAAATGTGTTTTTTTTTTCGAATAATATATAATAAAACACACAGTTTAAAAGTTTACATAAAAAAAACAACTTATTTTGAAATACATACTTTTTTAATTCTGGAATCCTGAATCCTAATTCTATAGTGGATTTATAATCTATATAGCTATACAAGTGAAAATGTTTCTGATGACATTTCTTAACCTATATACTCAACGATTTTTTTATCAACAGACTTGGAATATATATAGTGTATTCAGATACATGGAAAACTTTTTAATCGGTTTTCATCCGGATAAATGGGCTGCTAAGGGGTCAAAAGTGAAAAATTGGTACTTGGGGGGGGGGGTCATAGGATTTTTATCTTTTTTTTTTGTTGCAATTGTTTCATGAGGTTTGAAAACGCTTTTTTTTCAAATATCGTGGCAAGTTGGTCTAATGGTTATCTAATGTCTCACTACGTTTAGCTTTCGGTTTCGATCTCAGCTCGAATATTATTTTACTTACAAGAAGTGAACTGTTTAGAAAAAACATAATACTCGCATGCGCATGTTTCAGTTTCTTTCCATTTTTTTTATTTTTTATTTTAACTTATTTTTTTATAAAAAAGGGTTTTAACGTTACGTTTAACGCTGGGCAACGCCGGATACATTTCTCAGTATGAAATAAACGTTGATAATATTTAACATCTATAGTATTTTATTTTAACAAGACATCTAAAAAAGAAACAATTGACGTTGTCAAATTTTCAATTATCTAAGCATTAATCAGAAAGTTCCTTTTATTTATGGCCCTGTAGGTGGGGCATTAGAATACACCGACTGCTCCCCTGCAGAGGGTAAAAGTCCCTCAATGGGGGTTCTGGATATGACCTTAAACTATATCCAGTGGTGAGGCCCCAGCTTGCGGGCTTTGGGGAGTGTGGAGCCACCATTTAATTACCATTGCTCCCAGGTCCACTCTGACCCGGAGTGGTAGTAGCTATTAGGGTTCAAACTATGGGTTAAATAGAAACCGACTTGAAAACAGCAGATATATTCTATTAAAAAAAAATTCTTCAAAATCTTTGGATTCGGCATTAAATAACCCGAAATGGGTTGATATGCCGTAAAACAAAAACAACCAACCAACCAACCTTTTATTTATTTTATTCCTATTTTTGACCTTTCAACCTTTCTCTCTCTATCTCTCTATCTTTCTCTCTCTCTTTCTCTTTCTCTCTTTTTCTCTCTCTCTCTCTCTCTCTTTCTCTCTTTCTCTTTCTTTCTCTCTTTCTTTTTCTCTCTCTCTTTCTCTCTTTCTCTCTCACCGACATGACTTCCACAAAACAAAATGGAAAAGTAAAAATGACATAATTATTTGTTTAAAAATTAAACCACATTTTATCTTTATTAAATATCACTGGTGGTTATTTTACGGCATATCAACCCTTTTCGCGTTATTTAATGCCGAATCTAAAAATTTTGAAGAAAAATTTTTTTAATAGAATATATTTGTTGTTTTCAAGTCGGTTTCTATTTAACCCATAGTTGGGACCCTAACAGGTACTACCACTCCGGGTCAGAGTGGACCTGGGAGCAATGGTAATTAAAGGGTGGCTCCACACTCCCCAAAGCCCTCAAGCTGGGTCCTCCCCACTGGATATAGTTTAAGGTCATGTCCAGGACCAAATATCACTGTGCAACAAATTTCATATTAAATGAAGGTCTACGCCACATGAAACATGTTCCGGTGTAAGAAAAGAACCCTGATATGAGATCTGACGAAATCTCTAGATTAAGGCACCGATTTTATGTACTATAAATCATCTTTTATTATTCTTAGTTATAGATTAAAAACACAGAATTGTTAGTGTAATTGTTAGTTGGTCGAAACGTCGTGAAACAATAACTATGAAGATGAGGATAATAGTCTGCAATAACTAAATAAATGATACAAATTACAAATCTCTATATTCCCCATTATTTGTCCTTTTAAACTTCTTGCGTTGAATGCCATCCACGTTTCGTCATCATTGAAATATTCTGATGGGATCTCTCGCATCACTAAGATTCTCCTAATTTTTTTTTTTAATGACAATTTTGCAAAAACTTGTACCTTATTCGAGAAAAAGGTCAGAAATTGATTTTTCATGCAATTACGCATATAAAAATGGCCGCATATGTCCTGTACTTTTTTTTTTTAGTGTCGCACAGTGTATTTAGCCTGCTTCAAACTATTCATGTCATTTTCTTTGTTTCAATATTCTTATCTTTTACCTCCTCAACCTTTCTCTCTCTCGCTCTCTCTCTCTCGCTCTCTCTCTCTCTCTCTGTTTGTCTGTCTACCTGTCTCTCTATCTCTATCTATCTATCTCTATCTCTACCTCTATTTCTCTCTCTCTCTCTCTCTCTCTCTCTGTGTTTGTCTGTCTACCTGTCTCTCTATCTCTATCTATCTCTATCTCTATCTCTACCTCTATCTCTCTCTCTGTGTTTGTCTGTCTACCTGTCTCTCTATATCTATCTATTTATCTATCTATCTATCTATCTCTATCTCTATCTCTACCTCTATCTCTCTCTCTCTCTCTCTCTCTCTCTCTCTCTCTCTCTCTCTGTATGTTTGTCTGTCTACCTGTCCCTCTATCTCTATCTATCTATCTCTATCTCTATCTCTACCTCTCTCTCTCTCTCTCTCTCTCTCTCTCTCTCTCTCTCTCTCTCTCTCTCTCTCTCTCTCTCTCTCTTATATATATATAATGATCGTGTTGTTGTGGTTTCCCAGATATAAATCCAATGAAACTCCGGTATTATCAAAAAGGGTTCAAGGACCAGCAGATAATTATTACAATATATTTTCAATATATTTATGCAAACATAATTGCCTACAAATGTGCGTAAATGTTTCTGTTGAACTTTTCTTAGAAATGCATCGTAATAGGAAACCAAATGCTAAATAGTGTGGTTTAATATATGGTTTAGTTGAAAAATCTGGCCTAACGACGTTGCATTTCTAAATAAAAAGTCGCGACGGACATATGTATGCACATATGTAGCCAATAATGTTTGAATAAATAAATAACAATGTTATATATATTACATATGGCGTAATGGAAAAAAATAAAGGTAACTGCAGTTTCTCTTCCAATTTTCGGATTTTCACCATGTCAAATCACATTTCAATTCCTTTTGACGGATTGATTGTTGCTATTTCTTCTGGTGAATAACTTTTGTCACTAATTGATATAATAATTAAGTGATTGATTTTGCGCTACGAAACAGATACTGTCAAGAATTGAATACATCGACTAATTTAAAGGAATAAATTATAAGATGGTCAACATCATGAATTTTGGAATATAAACTTTTGTCATTTATTATATATATATATATATATATATATATATAACGGACAGCCTGCTTACATATATATATATATATATATATATATATATATATATATATATATATATATATATATATATATATAAGTAGGCTGGCCGCCGCTGCTCGGTCGTAAAATGAGTTAAAATATATTGTAATTTATGCAGATTTCCTATTTATTATCTTAAAGCCAATCTTCTATTTACTATTATGCTATACCCAATATATAATAGTGCTTTCAAAAATTAACAAACACGAAAGAAAGATGACAGGTGCTATTATATACAATCTAAACGAAAACGTAAACTAAATCAATACGCATATACTTACAACTTTAATCCCTTAGCAGCTACTTTTACCGATTAAAAAGTAAATTGAATTTGTTCCACGAGTATAAGTCCCATACATATCAAGTTTCAAGTCTCTAGACCAAACATTGACATAGTAGTTTGGTAGAGACTGCTTGGCACAAATATTAACAGGGTCACTTTATTGTTTATTTTGTTATTATTGTTGTCATTGCTTTTATTTAATATTTTGTTATTATGTGCTTTAATTATCATCTCTAAATTTTCGTAGCAGCTGTATGATGACTTTGAGTTATTGTTATTGAAAATTTTGTGTAAGGGATTGGTTACGGGGAAGTGCTTTTCGATGAGGTCTAGAAATTTCTTGCCAAGTTTTGTTTTTAACATTTGATTATATGGCGCGGTGTACCAGATTATATTTCTTTTTCTTCTATTTTAAGTTTATCATAGTTATCGGTGTTTTGTTTGTATAAATCTTATGATGTATTATGTCTGCCTATTTTGACTTCCGCAGACAGTACGACGACGGCAACCAAGGTACGGGCGCTTCTGATTAATGATTTTCTCGCTCAGATTACGTGAGAATCTCTGTTTCCCAACGTTAATTATAGCATTTTGTCCACTTGACCATGTCTGATTATTTAATTAAATGAAGACCAGAAATCAGAAGTCGAAAAGAGAAAACAAATTAGGTATATGGATACTATAAATTACTTTAAATTTCTATCACTATGTATTGCTTCACGGAGACATAGAAAGCTATAAGTGCTGAGCTAAATATTCAGAATATGCAGTAACAATTATTCGGCTGAGAAGAAAGTTCCTGCGGAGTTTTTAATTTAGAATTCAAAATGATATATTTAAAAATAGTTTTTCGTTATAATACCTTTACTTTACCCATTATTTCAAAAGGTTTTTCGCTCTAATCGTTTAATTTACAATCGTTTTAAAGCAATTATGTCTTCATTTCAGAACGTTAAATACAAGATGGAAAAACAGCAAATTCGCGCAATTTTCTTATTTCAATTCAAGTTAGGTCGAAACACTGCGGAAACTGTTCGCGATATAGACGAATCGTTTGTCCCGGAACAACTAGTGAACGCACAACACAATGGTGGTTTAAAACATTTCAAGGCTGTGAAGATCATGAGTCGATCATGAAGAATCTTGAAGATCATGAGTCGATCAAGGCAGTGACGAGAATCTTTAAGATCATGAGTGTAATGGTCGATCATCGGATGTTGCCAACGATCAATAAATTACCTTAATCGAAGCCTATACACGCACAATTGTTCAAAAACTTGCTTCTAAATTAGACGTAACGTATACGACGATTTTCAACCACTTTAGAGAAATTGGAAGGACAAAAAAACAATTGGTAAGTTGGTACCTCACAAATTGAACGACAAGCAACCGAAATAAACGCCGTTATGAAGTGTCATCTCTTCTTTTATGTAACAATAATGAACCGTTTCTCGACCGAATTGCGATTGAGATGAAAAGTGGGTTCTTTACGACCGGCGACACTCATCTCAGTGGTTAATCGCCGAAGCTGCACGATATTTGTCGAAGCCAGAGTTGCACAAAAAAAAACGTCTTACTGATTGTTTGGTGGTCTGCAACCGATCAAATTCATTAGTTTTGTTTTTTTTAATAAAAGCGAAACCATTACGGCGAGGAAGTACTGTCAACAAATGCCAACATCAGAAATTTCGACAACATCATCCAACATTAGTCAACAGAAAAGACCCAATTCTCGTCTCCACGACTCATCTGCCAAATTTTGCAAACATTTCACCTACCGACTACCACTTTTTTCAAGCATCTCAACAACATTCTGCGTTAGAAATACTTCAAAATTTTGATTCTGATGGTGCTTATTTCGATCAAAAATCTTGCTTTGAGCCGAGATATGTTCATTTGAATTTAAAAGTTAATAACCGCAAGAACTTTCATGTCAACCCGATAGAATAAAAATATATGCTCTCGTAAAGGAATTGTTCTTTGAACTGTTCTCCAATGGGCACACACACACACACACACACACACACACACACACACACATATATATATATATATATATATATATATATATATATATCTTCTAATATATATAAGGCTACATGTCTGTCTGTCTGTCTGTCTGTCTCCATATTTGCAGACTTTATCTTCTCTGAAAGTCGCAAAGTGGCACTAAGGACCTCAGCTGATTGGATTTTGTAACGGACTATCTTTTAATGGGTTTTTAACCGGTTAAAATAGTTTTTAAAGGGATAAAAATGGGTTAAATTTTTTAAAAATCGTTATATATTTTGTACATTTATTTGGTTTATTTCTATTCTTAATTTTTAATAAGTTCATATGCGTGTCATATTGGTACAGTGGTAATGTCACCAGCTTTGAATGCTTCGGTTTGAATGGTTTGAATCATTTGCAAAGGATAGAAAAAGAATTATAACAATTATTTATTTATTTATTTTCAAAGAAGGAACGTCCAGAAGTAAGGGACAAAATTGAGAAAAACAATGTAAACAGTATGCTATATTCATTTTTTTATTTCCTCTAAATAATAAGTCTTACTTAGTCATTTGTAAACGTTGCATCAGCCAGCACCATGGCGAAATACCAAAAACTTGATTACTCTGTGAGACAAGCTATTGTGAAGCTACACAAGGAAAAGCACACCATTAGAAAGATTTCAGAGAAAGTGAAACGTTCCAAGAATGATGTACACAGGGTTGTTAAATCCTACAATGATATTGGCAAAATAGTTAGTGCTTTTAAAACCGACAGACGCCGCAAAACTTCGGCAAAAGAAGATCGAATAATTCAGCGTATATCATTAAAGAACCGTTTTAAGTGTTGCACAGAAATTAAACGGGTTATGATTAGTATTTCATGTGTTAATGTGTCAAGGCAGACTGCTTCTAGACGACTGCAAGAAATATGGCTGTTTAATCGAACGTCAGGGAAGAAACCAGTTGTTAGTTCGAAGAATAAGAAGAGATTAGAGTTTGCAAACAGGTTTGTAATTTGAACATTGGGCAAAAATATTTTTCAGTGATGACAGCAAGTTTAATTTATTTGGAAATGATGGAAAAAAACAATGTAAGAAAGGTATTGGTGAAAGGTTAGGTGCAAAGCGTACTAAGAAACCTGTTAAGTTTGGGGGCGGAAGCGTCATGGTATTTGGAATGTTTTCTCGCCAAGATACAACGCCTCTTGTCTGGTTACAAACTCATGTAAACGCGCAGATCTATAAAAAAACATTGTTCAAGATTATGTTGTGCCAATTATACAGAATTCAGGTTTCGATATGGTTACCTTTATGCAAGATAATGCCCCATGTCACAAGGAAAAGTTGGTAAGGAGTTACCTTAGCAAGCAAGATTTCGAAATTATGGATTGGCCACCGAAAAGTCCTGACTTAACACTGAGGATTTGTGGGTGAAGCTTCAAGAAGATCGGTCTAAAATTAGTATCGAGGATTGTCAAGAACTGATTCGTTCTTGTAGTCGAAGATGTGCAGCTGTCATTGAGAGCAAGAGCTCATTTACTAAATATTGATTGTACATGTATTCTTATTGTTTTTTAACTGTTTACATTGTTTTTCTCAATTTTGTCCCTTACTTTTGGACGTTCCTATTTTGAAAATAAAAAAAACAGTTGTTGTAATTCTTTTTCTATCCTTTGCAAATGATTTAAATTTTAATATGTTATTATGGATGATAAAGATTACCAGTTGTCAAAATTTCAGAGTTGTTATTTCTAAGAAATATTAGGTTTTAAAATGTTGTCCCTTAGTTTTGGACGCTACTGTATACACAGATGCAGATATATACACACAAAGAATATACATACACGCTTAAAAACACGCACAATTATATGTCCCTGTATGCATTTACACATGCATGTACATATACGAGGAACTTTCCAAAAGTAATGGCGCTTATTTTTATTCCGTTCGAATTAATCAGGGGGGGATTGAAAATTTAATTGTTATGATGACTGAACTTATGCATTCCTGACCTAAAATTTTATTTCTCTGTTGCATCTGAGACTCTAAGAAAGCAGCTACTGTCATGGACGTCCGTCAGAAGAAGAAATGCGTCATTGAATTCCTGGCGAAAGTGCATTAAGGATGGTGGTAACTATGTAGAAAATAAATTCTATGGCTCAAAAGGTCGCTCGTTTAATTGGTACTACTCCCATATTTGTATCTCAGAAATTTTACAGTGAAAAATAGAAACTTCAGTATTGGATCTATCATCATATTTCTTTCTTTCTTTCTCTCTCTCTCTCTCTCTCTCTCTCTCTCTTTCTCCCTCTCTCTCTCTCTCTCTCTCTCTCTTTATATACACACACACACACACATATATATATATATATATATATATATATATATATATATATATATATATATATATATATATATATATAGGTTTTTTAGTGGTACACAATTTTATTAAAGTTTTAAAAGGTGTAAGTGGTGTCATTATTAGAATTTTGAGGAAGATCGATGGGGAGAGAAAAAATGAATAGACACTAAAAACAGTCAAAAGACTATTCGACTAAAATAAAATAAAAAATTAAAAAAAAAGAACGTCGAGATACCTTTCGTCCGACACTTTTCAAGAGATTACGTCGGCAGCGATTAAAATAAAACAATTTACAGGTAATTGAAAATGAAGGCGAAAGGAGGGGTGAAACCAAAACAAAAATTACACGGGGCGAATTAAATGAATTACTAACCTGTGATATATCGTCCATATTTCAGAACCTAAGACAAAATTTAAAAAAAAATTACTTGGCTGCAAATAAGTGCAGAAACAAGAAACAATAACGCAACGTAGGCATTTACTTTTTATTTTATATATATATATATATATATATATATATATATATATAAACATATATATATATATATATATATATATATATATATATATATATATACCGATAAGTGCATGCTCATTGGCTGATAGGAAGGGCGCGGTGGATACTAGAAAGCTGATTGGCTAACTACAATCTCAATAGAAGATGCGTATATAAAAACGACAAACAACCACAAAATTTGCGCATAAGCCTGAAGAGTCCTAGAGTGGATGAAACGCGGAATATTCAGTGTAGCTTAATCGCCATATATATTTTATAACTTACTATATATATATATATATATATATATATATATATATATATATATATATATATAAGTAAATTTTTGGTACAGCAAAATGGAAGGAGAAATTTCAGAGGAAACATAATTTAATTTAAATACCAAAAAACAAGAAATGGGCAGGTGAAATTATTAAAATTTCCTTAAGGCCTTATCGTCTGACCCTCTAAGAGGAAACGTCAGAATGATAAATTAAAAACTAAGAAAACGAATGAGGGAAGAAGGTAATTTTGGTTTCAGTTGGAAGAACAGTGGGGAAAAAAAAAATATCTCACTGTTCAGGTGGTTTTAAATCAATGAATATCTCCAACTGATGTTTCAGAATCTTTTGTCTCAGACTGTGTAGACAAAAGATTCTGAAACATCAGTTGGAGATATTCATTGATTTAAAACCACCTGAACAGTGAGATATTTTTCCCCCACTGTTCTTCCAACTGAAACCAAAATTCCCTTCTTCCCTCATTCGTTTTCTTAGTTTTTAATTTATCATTCTGACGTTTCCTCTTAGAGGGTCAGACGATAAGGCCTTAAGGAAATTTTAATAATTTCACCTGCCCATTTCTTGTTTTTTGGTATTTAAATTAAATTATATATATATATATATATATATATATATATATATATATATATATATATATATATATCCTCAAAACATGTTACCTTGATGAAGGGAAGACTAAAACTTGTTACTACAGCTATTAAGCGGATTTTGAATTCATAAAGATGTCCCTACAGGCGCTCTTCTTAAATAAGTTTATGTGTATGTGTCCTGTTTCAGTAATTCAAATGGGCGAAAACTGGAAGTAAAAGGAATACAAATGTGGATTGGAGCGATGCTGAATTTTATGTATGGATCGGCGTTTTCGAAAGTAATGAAAATGTTATTGGCTTCTTCGCGCCATGATATAATGATAAGGATGTCGTCCACATTTCTTACGGATAATATGTTTAAGTGAGAGTTATGTAAGGCAGGCTGCGCTAATCATTTCATATATGTAATGGCTGATATCCCGCAGAGGCTGGATCTCATAGGTAAACCGGATATTTGTTTGTATGTTTGTTGTTCGCATTTTATACTGATAATAATTAAAAATATACATCACACACTACGAGTACTAGTTGCGCACGAATGCTTTAACACCAGCAGAGAGCCAAAACTATATCTGACATCTGCACACTGCCCAAACACTTCAGTCAATATTTGCCTTGCATGACATCAGTAGATATATTGAATATATATAAAAAAAAGTAATAGAGCCGCTGATACTGGGAGCAGTAGCAGCTACTTAGAGATGTTTAAATGACCAAGCCAGATGTGTAGAGTTGCATCAAAGCAAAGATAAAAAAAGAACGTGTGACCGGAAAAGAAGAGGTATTCGAGACGTGACGATAAAAGCACATGTTCGAGACACGTGGTTGACGTCACAGTAGAGACGCAAAATCACATCTGGATGAAGAAGAAGAAATAGACTGTTAAAATATTTAGAAAAAATGCGTTGTTGGAAATACGAGGAATAAAGGTCTTTGTTATATAAACAAGGAAGTGAATCGAGATTCGTTTACTTTTCTTCTGTTTCCTTGCGACGGAGTCTAAAACGGGCTGAGTTCGTTAAAATGTAACGACGCTTCTTAAAAATGTGTACAACGTTACATGACTATCACATTTCTGGACTACATATGTAATGATATGGTTTATGGATAATGTTCCGAGATTTGTTTTCTTTTCTTCTGTTTCCTTGCGACGAACTCTAAAATGGGCTGGGTCCGTTAAAATGTAACGACACTGTTTAAAAATGTGTGCAACGTTACATGAATATCACATTTCTAGACTACACATGTAATTATATAGAATAGTTTTTAAAAGTTAAATATTAATGTGCGTGCGTGCAAGAGTGTACAAGTATTTGTATGTAGGCATGACATGTGAGCATATGTACATATTAACGTATGCATCGTCCGTTTGTGTATATGCGTGTGACAGCCACATTTCAATTTTTGTCCTCACAAGAGAAATAACTCCAAATCAATTGCTTACTATGACCGCTTCTAGAAAGTTGTATAAACAACAATTGTATTGGATATCTTTTTTTTTACATAGAAGTCACCACTTATCAAGGCCCGAGGGCCATTCGAGGATAAGATTTATTAAGTGTACAGTAGTCAATGGGATAATTTCTTAGTAATTTTTATAGTAGTAGAAATTTGGTAAATTGGATTATTTAATGCGACGATTAATCAAGAATATGTTTACATTGGACTTGAAGATAACCAAATTGTAGTCAGTTGGAAAACAGACTAACGGAAGAGAGTTTCATGGGCGTGCAGTTATTAGAAAGAAGCTTTGTTCATGGCATCTACGTTTCGGTTGTGGCTCAGATAAAGAGTGGGGAAAATTATTGACAGTGGTTTCAGCTAGACCATAAAATTGGAACTCAGACAAGCATTTGTCATGGAAATAACGATAAAGCAGAGACAAGCTCGCAACGTCTCTTCTCCAGGAAAGAGGTTGAAGGGAAGAGAAAATGGTATCCCCCACTAAGCTGTGAAGTCTATTTTGAACTCTGTCAAGGCAGGATAAGCTGCTTCTAATAGCCCCTGTCCAGATTTGGCAACAGCACTCTATCATTGGACGTACTTGGCTCGTATATGAGAATTGTATCAGAAGTGAGATAGAAGTATCCTACCATTTTTTCAGCGAACTTGGCAACAGATTTAATGTACGTGTTCCATTTCAGATCAGGCAAGCGAATTGCAACAGTAAACAAATAAATTAATAAAAATCAAAGTAATTTAAAACAATACTCAAGGTTTATCTAAATCACAAACTTTACTCCATAAACTGACTCAAGTCAAGCGACTAATTCCTACCGTACAAGCCAGTTTTTCTTACTGGATGCTGAGCAACAATTTTATGGCTTCAAATTTATCCGTTTTCGACATAAACACCCATAACTATCCCATTTGAATACTTTTTGTTATTAAAATAATTATTTTGAATAAAAACAATTATACTACATGGCATTATGCACCCGCCAACTTCTTTTAAATGTGAACAAAAACGTAAATAACGATCTGGGGTCATATCTCAAAAGTTGACCTAATTGAGCAAAACAAATGTTATCTTTGGATTCAGCGTATTAGATTCGTCTCAAACCAGCTGAAAAGACGCAGACAACAAATTTGTTGTTAACCAGTGTTATGTTGGGCTCTCTTAAATTAGTATCTGAAATTTAAAATGCTATTTAAAAAGTGCCAATATTATTTCATTAATATTTGTGGGGACTTACCGATACACAATATATAAAGTCTCCTAACCGAGAGGTACCACATACACTGAGCCATTTTGGTGGCATTTTAGCTGCCAGACTTTTGAGAGGAGCAAGTTTTTCGTTTGTTGCCTGATGGCGTAATGGAAATATATTAAAGGTATTTGCAGCTTCTCTTCCAATTTTCGGATTTTAATCATGTCAAATCACACTTTATTTCCTTTTGACGGATTGATTGTTGCTATTTCTTCTGATGAGTTAAGGGCATAAATATTCACTGATTGATATAAGTGATTGATTTTGTGCTACGAAACAGACACTGTCAAGAATTGTAAATGTCAACTGAATAAAAAGAAATAAATAATAAGATGGTCAACATTGAGCTTCTTAAATAAAAATTGGTATTTATTATAAGATTATATATTTCTACAGAATATATATATATATATATATATATATCTCACTATGTGTGTTTGCCTGTTGGTCTCCATTTTGTTAAACTCCGAAAATAATCTGAACGATATCTATATATTCGTTCGTGATTATTGCCACACTCATCAAAAACTTTGATGTCAACAAAGCAACGGATCCTGACAATATTCCAGTTACCAAAAAGCTGCAACGGAAATTAGCAACAATTCTTGCAAAGCTGTTCGGTCGATGCTTAAATGCTTTCCAGACCATTGGAAAATCTCATTAATCATTCGTCACTAAAGATCGGTCATTTGCGTCTCAATACAGACTAATTAGTCGTCTGCGTGTCATGAGTAAGTTGCTTGAATCCGTATTAAATAACCAAATTATACCAAACTTCCATCACTAACGATTACTATGCTCATGTCCTGATGACTAGTGTATACTTATTAACTTTTATCCCCGCGTGGCATTCAAGCCTTGATAAGTAGTAACCCCCCCATGTATTATAGCAAAAAAGCTGCATCTCCTCTGAGGTCGCAGAGCGGTTCGAGATGAAAGGAACGATTGCAATTTTGGTGCACCGTTCTTTTATGGTTCCTTTGCGTGTACAAATAGCTGCTAATATGTGAACATTTTATAAATTTGAACTTGGTAGGCATACGTTGGCTTAAAATGACATTGTACGCATGCGCAAATATACGTTTATACGTTAAAGTCAATAAATTATTAACTATTTCTTATCCATCTAAACACGTAGATATTTTGATTTCGATTCTAGTTGATGATACCCAAGTCATATATTTTGTAATCACGACAAGGCAAAAGGGTACAATGTAATAATAAATAAAAGTTTTGGTTCTATAATAATAAATACGAAATATGCATGAATTAAAATATCATATTTAAGCTGAGCGCTCTGCTAGTATATGTATATATATATATACATATACATATATGTATGTGTGTGTATTCACTATATATATATATATATATATATATATATATTAGACATTAAGAGGAGATTATAGATATATATATATATAAATACCTGTTCACATACACCTTTCACGATAAAGAATTTAGATAGAATCGAGCAATTGCATCGACAACGGACAACGCCAGACCCAAAGTGGGTTTCGATGTACTGCATCTCATCAGTGACGTGCTTCGACATAGGCGCGAACCCAGGCCGTCGTACTCATGAAGTGTGCAATACTGACGACCTAATCATATGGGCCACGGCGCCTATGTCGGAGCATGTCACTGATGAGATGCAGTACATCGAAATCTACTTTGGGTCTGGCGTTGTCCGTTGTCGATGCAATTGCTCGATTCTATCTAATTCTGGGTTCTATCTTTATCGTGAAAGGTGTATGTGAACGGGTATTTATATACATATATATATATATGTATATATATATGTGTGTGTGTGTGTGTGTGTGTACATATATATATATATATAGTGAATGAATACCGAAAGTCTATATTCCAAAGTCCATCCAAAGTTCAGCATTTGACCATCTTACAATTTATTTCTTTTGATTCAGTTGATATTTACAATCTAATTACAATAAAGGAATAAATTGTAAGGTGGTTAACATCCTTAACTTTGGAATATAGACTTTTGTCATTCTTTCACTATATTGCTCTTTAATTACATTGAGCTTTTTGAATAAGAATTTGTATATATAATAAGAAAATAAAGTACATGTCCACAGAAAATATATATATATATTTATGCTATTATATACAAATATATGCCATCTGATAATAATTTAATAATTATTATAGTAAATAATAATTTATATATATAGTCATCGACATACAGTCCTGTATCACAACTCATCAGTGCCGCTAGCATCTCTCCCAAGCCAAGGATTGAAGCTAGAACCGTCGTGTTGACAGTCGGCAGTTCTCCCACTCGACCATGAAATTGACACCCGTAAATAACTCGTCGGAATGTCTATTTAAATAGACACCCACCACCACTTTTATAGTGCTGAAATCGCCTGTTCGTAAACAAACAAACAACGAGCTTCGCATTTTCAGCCAATTAAGTAGCGGGTAAGATTATTTACGACAGTGCTCTACCCAAAGAGGGGGGCTTAAAATATATTTGTAGTCATCGACATACAGTCCTGCTTCGTCATCCTCATCAGTGCCGCTAGACTAGCATCTCTCCGAAGCCAAGGATTGAACCTAGAACCGTCGTGTTGACAGTATTTCAGGCTCATACACTAAACATATATATATGTGTGTGTGTGTGTGTGTGTGTGTGTGTGTGTGTGTGTGTGTGTATGTATATATATATATATATATATATATATATATATATATATATATATAATGATAATGACGAAAGAGGTCGCTGAGTTGAGTTTTTATATAAAAGTTTAAACTAAAAGAAATCCTTACTCCACATATAAGTTATAAAGATAATTGTTCATTTTGGTTTTTCGTATTGAATAACCACTCTCATCTTTTGAACATTTACATCTTCAACCGTCAATTTACTGCGAATGATGATTCAATTTAAATGGTTAATTGCATATTCCACACCTCAAAGGACTAGTTATTAACTAACGTTTGTCAATCCATTGATTCATTTCGAAATCGTCAGACAGATTTATGATAAATTGTTATTTCTTCAGTTTGCATGAAATTATTGTAGTAAACATTATTTAAAAACTACTTCGACGCATTCTAATAACCTAGCGGTCAATACACCACATTTATTTAGATCTTATTAATATGCTCATGTGTCATTTTTAAATAACTACTAACTCGACCATAAAAGAAAGAAAGGATAACCATAAAAACAACCTAGCATATAGTTAGTAGCGACGATAGGAATATAAAAGTACTTTAGAGCAAAGCCAGAAAAGTTACCAACAAGACTATCAACAGCTCAATCTCATGAAACCGTATTTCCTCCCCTGGCCCTTACTCTGAAACTACAAAACTAAAAACCAAATTAAAGAACAAAAAACGAGGGATAAAAATTAAAAAATAAATTTATGAATAAAAACAACACTTGTCAAAAGGTAATTAAAGTCGCCACCAATAAAAGATATACAGCCATAAAAACAACTTAAGATATGGGAAATTTTAAATCAAACACAATAAAGAACCGCCGAGCTAAAAGTATCATCTTACACCTCCCTACTAATGACGGCTTGAACACGGGAAGCAGCATTCTTTATCCCATCTCCAAAAAAAAACATACTACTATTTTTCATCTATTCGCAAATTTTTCAGGCTTATAGGCTTACATTTGGAATTATAACGCTTTACTACAGTGAACACTCACTTTTTGGCCACTCCTGTTGTTAGTGCTGCTACTAGCATTTAGAATTTTCCTGTTTCATTTCTTCGCAAATTTCTTCGGCGCTTATCATAAATTACACGCTTAGCTTTCACATTACCAAAATACCTTGGTAATATTGTATACACTTTACCAACAGAAAAATAGCAGCATTAACAACTGATGTGACAAAAAGTTTCTGTTCCATTTATTAGAACATTATCATTACAAATTAATGCCCGACTATTACAGTCATTACATCTCTTTTTTTAATCTGAAAATCAAGCCTGTACTCAATGATTATCACCGGAAAAAATTACAACAAGTTGAAAGGAAAAGTTTAAAGGCTACACGAATCATTGTTCAGGTCCGCCACAGTGGTTTTTGGTTGTTTCGTATCACTCGTGACACAATGTTCCATCCGAGTAAATGCAGTGGGTTATTATCAATTGTTAGTTAATTCTTTTATTTTATTATACATTACAGGCGGCTGGCAACAACTACTATATAATAGGCCACACTAGTGTACTTTTATCTGACACGTTAGGTGAAAGCACACAATAATCACAGCATATAATTAAATCCCCATGTTAAGAATGGATTTATAGATACTAACGTTGTTATTTCGGCACGGTAAATTCATTTTGGCCACGGGTACCAGTCCCTGTTATTTTACTGGGTCGGCGATGGCTCCCACTAACAACCGTAGTTTGTTTTATTTTGTTTTCTTACAGGTGGGTGGGGGGGCATACTTCCATCTGGCAATGCCGGTACATGGGTCTTGCGAGTCCATTAATCAATATGAATCCACTTTTATTCAAGAGAACACTGGAACATAACTAAAATTGTTTATTAAGCTGCGTTTTTTATTTGTTTTTTTTTCTTTGTTTGTTTGTTTGTTTGTTTGTTTGTTTGTTTGTTTGTTTTATCGATATACAAACGCTGTATTCTGCGGTTTCTTTCTAGCAGGGCGTTTGTGGGGAAACAAGAGAGTAGCATATCCTATGAAAAGTCGATCAAAATCTGGAACTGATTTGAATTGTATTTTTGACGCTATGCTTAGTCGACGTGTATTGCTTTCAATTCCGCGCCGTCGCGTTTAAACTTCTATATAATTACAAGTTCAGGAGTGATTGCGCACAGCCAAACGATAACTCAATTTTGCGCGTACATTTAAATGAAATAGGTCCCTAATGCAACTGCTATAGTCATAATTTGCAACTCTAAAGTTTTCTCTTTCATCGCGTAATACTATTTGATGGATTATTTTTATGGAAATCGTTACAGGCAAGACATGAAACCACTTGATGTAAGTTGAACCAATACCACAAAAGCCATACTGAACATCGCTACAGAGGCCCAGATTATCAAGAAAATCTGCAAACTTGCCGTTGACCAACCTTTCAACGTCTCTGCTAACAAGACAATACATAGGTCAGAGAGATCACCAACATTTTATTTTTAATAATAGAAACAACGGAGGACTTCGTTAAGCAAGAAATGGAAATAGGATTCAAACAAATAGAGATTGAATAATTTGGAAAAGATAGAATATTCAGGAGAATAAAATTTGAGAACAACGGCAATTAAATTAGGATTGGAAGCCTTAGACTGGCTAAGATCATAAAAATTACAGAATCAAAATTACAGAATCAAAATTTTTCAAAATAAACAAGGAATAAACTAAACGCATCAATTATGATCTAAAAGGCAAGCATCGAGGCCAATCTTTTCCTTGTCTTAACTCACTTAAACACAGTTTTTAAAAAAATAGAGAACTAATAGACTTGCTACAATTAAGAACGTAATTAATCCTCGCGCGAAAGAGCAGGACACAAAATGTTTTAAATAATAATAATAATAATAATAATAATAATAATAATAATAATAATAATAATAATAATAGAATAACAATAACAATGACTTTCACTGGCTTGGACTACTATTGATCGTAACCAGTTATACAGTCCTTTTGAAATTTTAATCTCTATTTTTCTCGTTATGCACTGAATATGTGTTAATGAAACCTATATGAAATATGTTCCTTATTAAATTTTAAAGATTTTATATTCTGAAAGAAGTTTAAAAAATGTAATCTAAAAAAGTTATTTTAAAGTTTTTGTTTAAAAAAATCAGATTTTCTCATTATTCAGACCTGTATTACAAGCATTTTAGCCAATTTTTCGATATTTGTCGGCCGAAACGTTGAGCTTCAAAACGATACCGATCTAGTTAAAATCCGCCGCCTCTATCGAAAGTTTCAGGCAGACATACATACATACATTTAAACAGACAGGTGAGATTTATATTATAGACTAGTCTGGATTACCGGCGTTGCCCGCGTGTTTGGAGGTGTGTGTGGAGCAAAAAAAAAAGATGTAATATGCAGGCACGTTCGAACCCGTGCGGAGGAGAAAGTGAAAGAAAATCTGACGTTTTAACCGATGTCTCTATGACGCGACCGGAAGTCAAAAGCGTTGAAATTAAGTCAATCCAACGCTGACGATGACTTGCTAAAATGTCGGCGAAAAATTGACCCCTCCTTGTACAAAACGACCGAGTTTAGGGTGAAGGAATTAATGTCTTTGGCCAATTGTTAGATATTTGTCGTCCGAGACGTCGAGCTTACAAAATGATACCGATCTTGTCAGTTTTTGTTAGAAATACATACATACATACATACATACATATATGATGATTGCAACGTCTTGTCGGACGAGTGCCACTCCCTCAGACATTTAAAATCCATGAGCCCAAATGTCTGAGGGAGTATCTATACAAATATGATGTTACAGAGTCTTAGCTTTGTACGACAGCTAAGTTTCTCTCTCGGTTCAAAATGTTGAGATCCAGCAGCAAGCAAGAGCAAGATAGCCAGCAACAAATTAAACTGCAGACCAGCTTAATACGGGTACTGGTCTCCCGCTTTATGGTTTTTTAAATCAGAGATTTGCTTCTCCTAGAAAGGTTGCCTTCACCACGGCTTACGGGAGCCCTCTCTACCCCAAACATACATACATACATACATACATACATACATACATACATACATACATACAGTTAAATAGACAGGCGAGATTTATATTATTGTTTATATTGGACCCAATATATACAGAGTGGTGTAAAATTCACGTATTTGTTTGTTTAGGTGATAAAAACTTCAACATTTCAAGTAATTTACTATTGTTTACTTATAAATAATACATTTACCTGGTAATATTTTTACATTAGTTTTTTTTTAAATATATCCTTTAAATGGCTAATATTTTCGGTTTCGCAAAAGTGGATTCTAGTTATGGAATTTTCCATTATACTGCTTAAAATAACAGTATATAATTCTCGGCTTTCATGTTAGATTTTGTTTTTTAAGTCCTTGAATTGTTCTTGGATTCTTCACATATACCTTTTTTTTAAGATAACCCAAAGGAAAAAATCAGGGGTTGTCAAATCTGGTGAACGTGAAGGTCATTAAATCAGAAAATCTGCCAATTAAACGCTCGCCAAACAATCCCCTTAGGAGCGCCATACTTTGACGGGCAGTGTGAGCAGTCGCATCATCGTGTTGGAATCACATTTCCTGGTTGTCCTGAATAGCTGGCCTTAAACAATGTTCAATCATTTGTTGATAGCGCTCTGCAGTTACCGTCACGACAACACCTTCGTCTTCGAAAAAATAAGGACCTATTACTCTTTCCAAGATAACGCCACACCATACGGTACGTTTTATTGGATGCAATTTACGTTTATAAACGGTTCTTGGATTTTCAATTGCTCATATTCGGCAGTTTTTCGTATTCACCAGTTCAGATGAAAATGCGCTTCGTCGCTCATTATCAGCTTGTGGATGAAGTGATTTTGTTCTCTGGCTAATTGCTGAATGTGAACTGCATAAGCTAAGTGAGACTGCAAATCTGTGGGTTACAATGCCTTTACCATTTGAATTTTGTATGGAAACAGGTGCAATTCCCTTAGAATTCTTTGAAGTGATCTTCTGGGATCCCAATCTGAGCAGCCCTTCTTTGAGTTGAAGTGTCCGGATTTTCAGCAATGCTGGCCTCTACTACTTCTACATTTTCAGCTGTACCTACTGAATGTCGTCTGCCAGTTCGTGGAAGATCAGTGACTGAGCCTTGTTGCCGAAATCGTTTCACAAGTCGATCAATTGTGCTCTGGTTGGCAGCTTGTCTGACATTATAACGCCAACAATAGGCTCTTTAATTCGAGACTATGAAACGACGATTTTCGAAATAATGCTAAATAATTTTGGTTCGTTGCTCAGTGCTGATTTTTCCCATGATCAATTGTCAATGTTTTATCTGCAAAATTCTGAGAAAAAAATAGAAAAATTTTTTCAATTCAAAAATTATTACTGATTTAAAACAATGCGTGACTTTTCACCACCCTATAGTATTTAAAAAGTTTTTAAAAAATAAAAAACAATGACTCCTGCACCACCACCGAGAATCGAAACCAAAACGTTTAGCTTACGATTTACTATTTTATTTGACGTAAATGCCTGAGCTTTGAAGATATATTTGTTGCAAGGCTAAAAATTAAAACATAAACTAATAGCTATTACGTTACACATGCATATTCATTCGACCGTTGTTTGACCATCACCTAACAAATTCCATTTTTTTTAATTTACACACTTTTGCACTTATTTTCCCTGCTAAAATCCAAATATAACGTTTCGTATGGGTTCGAATAACCAATATATTAAGTTTCACGTCTGTAGACCAAAAACTGACAGAGGAGTTTGATAGGCAAAATGATTTAAACAAATATCTATATTACGCACACATAAATATCCACTGACACGTGTTTAGTCGTCTACGACTCATCAGAGCGGATGAATCGAGTGAGATTCAGAATTGAGACCCCATGATAAGAAGCCTAAACCGCTACGACTGGGCTATCTCGCACGACTGCTAGATGAATCGCATTTTATTTGTTTTTTATTTGTTTTTATTTGTTTTTGCTTGCTTATACACAGAATATTCCGCGTTTCATTCTCGTGAGAATTCGTCAGGCTTATGCGGGGAGTTGTGGTTATCTCGCGTTTTTATATACGTCCATTCTATTGAATTTTTAGTTAGCCAATCAGCTTCTTAGTTTCATGGGCAGGCACTTACAGGACAAAGGCAAAGTTGACCCTAGGTTCACCTCTTCCTTTATATATATATATATATATATATATATATATATATATATATATATACATACATATATATACTTAAATATATATATACATATATATATATATATATATATATATATATATATATATATATATATATATATATGACTTGACTTCCTTCGGAAATAATTGAAATCGAAATTAGAGCTTATGAAGAATTCTTGGTAATATTATTTAAAAAATACATGATGTTAGTGCCATCAGCTCTAATCGAAACCAAAACTTATGAATAATCCTTGGTAAAATTATTTATTACAAGAAATGGAATGTCATAACAATTAAACGACAGTCACTCGAAAGTAAAAAGATGTAAGCGTGACATGCAAACTAACGCATATGCTATCGTATTAATATATAGATATCCGTAATGGTTAACGGCTAGTTGATCGTTTTATAGTTTTGCGTTGTCGACTGAACACGAAATTTCCAGGTCTCCATCTACGTTGCGTCAATGTCACAATTGACAGAGCAACAATTCTGAACGCGACGTTTATAGCATAATTATTTTTCTAGCACGATGGTCGTCCCAAAATTAAAGCCTCCAATTTTTTTAGCTCAAAAGTTGACGACCTACAAAGACGGGAGTGGTACCAGAAAAACGAGCGACTTTCGTGCTTTAGAATTTAATTTCTTCATTTTTTTTTTATTGCATTTTCACTCCAAACAAGGCACAGTGCCACTAGAGGGCTACTATCTGGGACATAATTGCAATGACACTATGTAGGGAGTTGAGCAGTAAGCGCCATTATAGATGCACTTTTGCCAGGAATTCAATGAAGCATCTATGCTTCTGACGCACGTCCATGACAATGGCTGTTTGTTTAGAGTCTCGCACCGTCAATATCTGCAACAGAGAAATGACACTTTTAGGCCATGAATGCATAGGTCTAGTCATCATAATAATACTATTTTCAATTTCCTCTGATCCATTCGGGCGGAATAAAAATAGGAGGCGTCACTTTTGGAACGGTACCTCATGTTTTGTTTTTGTTTTTGTTTTTGCTTTTGTTTTGTTTTTTCTACGGCATGATTTCATATTGTATTTTATTAGACAGTTGTACTGGTACAGCTTTGGAACCAGACAAAACGGACATTTTCCGTCATCTGTTTTCGGCTATTTGCGTAAACTGCCGAGAAATTTCGAAGCGCTTGCCCAAATTTCTGTAAGGATGACGACAAGGTTAGGCAATTGAGTAAAGTGATAATGAATTTCATCGCGATTCATTCTCTTGACGGATCGAGTTTTGTCAGGAAAGAAAACTCTTCGCTAAATAAATTTACGTAGCGACATGTTTTGAACCAATGTTTTCATATCAGCATCTTTTCACTTTTTCTATTATCTGGTGCTGTCATTCTTTCATTTCTTATTAATCAGATGCTTACTGCTGGCATTGGTTTCTCTGATATCTTTCTAGTTAGAATTTAATATTGGTTACTTATAAGAGGAGCCACGTGAAGGTTACTAATATCCTTAAGTGAAATTGTTTCTGTGGAATAAAATGAATTCGAACTGTGCACACCTTGATTATCAGGGAGTGTTAAACATTTAGCTACCGTCCCAACATTACCTTGTTGTTTTTGTTGTTATTGTTGTTTTTCTTCTAATCTTCTTCTTATTCTTATTCTTATTCTTATTCCTATTCGCCGTCATCTTCGTCCGCGTCAGCGGCTTTTCTGAACATATGTCCAGATTTTTTTGAAAATCTCTGCAACAACTTAATGGAAAATGTTTTCTTTTAATTTAATTTTCTCGTAAAAAAAAAAAAAAAAAAAAAAAAACATTATTTCGTTAATTTTCAAAAAAAAAACTAAATAAATAAATACGTTTTTCATAAAAAATAAAATACTGTGAATGTTTTTCTTACTGTTATTTTTTTTTTTTTAATTATTATTTTTTTCTGTTCAAATGTCGGTTCGTTTTTATTCGGCCTTTCTCGTCGGTTTACGTGATTCTGCATCGGTAAAAGTCAATTCCAACTTTGTTCAAAAGCTGTACCAGTATCATAGCAATAAGAAAACTGTAGGTTACGACCGACGTTCTATAAATGATGCCCATAACAACAGATACAATTATAAAGCTATAAATAAAATGGCAGTAGAGCAACGAAACTTGCCACAGTTATTAGTCTTTCTTTACGTAGAAATAACTCAGAGTTATGCATTTATCCCATCGTTTAATTCGGCACTGGAGGCTGTTTTAACACAATATCCCCCAAATTACAAGGTGGCTTCCAAAATCAAAACTGCATCATCTGGGAAATACTCGCCATTCAAGAACAACATTTCTGAGAATAGGTGACGGTCATGAGGGTGCAACATTAAAAGATAAAGGAATGAATTAAAGATTCATAGCCATACACCCGTGCTTCTGATCTGACGACATGCGCGTTAAGAACCGGAGTGTTGCCTTTCAACAGGAGTATGCAATAGCCGATCGAACGCTTCAATTAATTTCTCAAAAATGAAGCAAAATACCCTCTTGTAAATGTGTTACTCTTTACCGGGAAATCTGTTATCACTATTCCATTCTGGTCTTAAACGACTATAACCATGATTTTGCTAGCATAGAGTTGAACCCTTGCCTTCTGTGGAGGTGGCGAGCAAAATGTATCCACTGCATTGATTGAATTTTTGGTCTCTGGATCATAGTGATAGACTCAGGTTTTATCCTGAATAATCAGCCTTTTGAAAAACTTTTACTCATCTTATTGGTATATATTCCTACATATATTCCTATATATACATATTCCTATATATTCCTATGGTATACATTCGCTACACAGTCATGAGTATGCTTCGGTTAGCCAGTTACAAGTAGCTAACGACCTACATATGACTTACACAAAAGTAGCGTCTCTAATCGGACTGAATGAATGTGTAGCAACATAAATACTGATGTAAAACAAATAAAAAAGTATATCTTGTCCTATTTTCGTGTTGAGCACTCTTGTATGAACCACGTTAAAAAGCAATTGGTTGTTTCACCTTTGGAAAATATTAAGTATATACATATATATATATATATATATATATATATATATATATATATATATATATTATAAGGTAAAATTAAAAGTTTAGAACAATGCGATATTTTTTTTTATATAGAGTAAAATTAAATGAAAACAAAAGAAATAAATTTATTTTTTTTGGTTGTTTGTTTTTTCTTTTTCACACAAATTTTAACTCTAAACAACGGTAAATTTTTTTTTCTGTTGTACTCAATGGTGTTATAAATCTCAATATATTTCAGACCTATTAGTCCTTCTTAGGTCTGAAATATATTGAGATTTATAACACCATTGAATACAACAGAAAAAAAATTTACTGTTGTTTAGAGTTAAAATTTTTAATTAAAAGCCAAGAACAATCCGAGATTTTTTTATATAGAGTAAAATTAAATGAAAACAAAAGAAATAAATTTCTTTTTTTTTGTTGTTTGTTTTTTCTTTTTCACACAAATTTTAACTCTAAAGTTAAAATTTGTGTGAAAAAGAAAAAACAAACAACAAAAAAAAAGAAATTTATTTCTTTTGTTTTCATTTAATTTTACTCTATATAAAAAAATCTCGCATTGTTCTTGGCTTTTAATTTTACCTTATAATTTTCTTCAACAATGCTTCAAGCAAACTACAATCTACTTACATATATATATATATATATATATATATATATATATATATACGTGATTATTAAAGAGTATTCAGTACAGAACAGAGCTGGCATATAGTCTGTTTATTATACAAACATAATTGGTTACATATGCGCATACATGTTTCAGTGAAGTCCCAATTCGGAGACACCACTTTATTAGACCAAAAAGAATTGATATTGTATTGGTTCAATATCAATTCTTTTTTAGTATGAAGAAGGGTTGTCCCTGAAGTTGGTCTCTACTGAAACATGTATGCACATATGTAACTAATAATGTTTGTATAATAAGCAAACTATATATATATATCATGATTTTGAAAATAACAGTGAAGATGAGAATAGTAGTCCGAAGAATCCAAGTAATACGAATAATCAATCCTTATCTCAAAAGCTGCAGATTTTTGTAATGTGAAGAAAACTTATTTCTCCAAAAAAATAACTTTCTATAAGAACAAAAATAAAAAAAAGACTCTTTCAATGACTGAACGTAGCAGAACCTCGAAGTATGGTAGAGGTATAGAGAGACACAAAAATAAACGGTCACAATTGGCATGCTGCAGTGGGGCAGTGCCGCGCGAACTTGGAACGCTTCAAATATAAGAATAATATGATTATGCAAATCTAGCCGGTCTTGTGAGTCCAAAGACCCAACCCCATATAATGGTCGAAAGTTTCCCCAGAAGGGACCGAATGTAAGCTTAATTAGGGTTTTTCTTCGTGTGAACGATTCCAGGGCACCAGCAGATGGTCTTGCTGGTTTAATACAGTTTTATTGCTGATACAAAATACACGAAGGAAAAAGAATTTCGGGAACATTATAGTGATATCGTTTTGTGAAACGGATTGTTACGTGTTATCGAGCAATGTTTTCGAAGTAACCATAACGTCAAGACCGTGATTTGACCTGTATGAGAAAACAAATAATGGAAAAATTTGATTTCTGTCGGGGGAATAACCTAATTAGTATGCACAGGTGATGTAGCCGATTAACCAATGCAGATGAACCAGAGTATGGCGTAATGAACAGTGATTGGTTGGATGAGAACCCCAGATTCGCCAAACCTCACCCACTCCCACATTTAAAAAGAGCCGCAGAACTATTTTAGAGTCAGTTGTCAGTCGCCAGTCACTAGTCGAGAGTAGAAAGTCGGGTGTGTCAACATCCTGCGCGTTCACTGACCGTCCAATAAAGGGAGATCGGTTGTCGAAAAAGGTCTGGTTTGAGTTACTATTAAGCAGACTGCTGGTTGGAAGAATAGATATTGCAGATATTTTAATTTTTATTTTCTTTTGTTTTTTAATTGTACAAAAATAACATTTTCTTGTAATCAGAATTTATGTTAATTAATCCATACAAACTTGCCAAGCTTGCGTCTGGAGCCAGATATTTATCTCTTACAGAACTTGTGATAAACTTGCAGAATGAACGATACCAAATTGAAGTAATCTCTTTCAACGAGCAGAAAGCAAGAGGAGTGGGTAGCCAACCTAACGCTTCGCATCCGGCCCGCAGCTCGTGTTTTCCCTGGAGATTTTGAGTCGAGTAATTTGGACATTTGGATATGTTTTTAATTTATTTATTTATTTATTTATTTATTTTTGTATTTTTTCTTATTTTCGTTCTTTACATGCGAATCGCTGTTGTGGCAAGAAATATAGGAAGCTTACTTCAACCTGTGACCGTAACAGGGACCGAGAGCACGCTATTGGACCTCTGTGAGTGTTCGAATCGGAACAACCTAGGACTACACTTATGTACCGGTGAACACTACGTCATGTTATACAGAATAAATGATTGATTTTTTATCGGCAGATTATTTTGTTTTATGGACGCTATCTTGTTCGTCGCGTGTGACTTTCTTGATGGTTAAAAAAAGAAGAAAAGAAGAGATACTGCTTATGTGAAAGCGAACGTTTTCATAGTACGAAAAAAGAACAAAAACTATACCGGATCTAATGTGTATTTTCTTTTTGGCTCGAAATAATTAACGTGAAGGAAAGAGAAATTAATTGTCTAAATGCAGCTTTCAGTCACGTAAATCTTATAAATTTTCCTAATGTCTGTCTGTGTGTGTGTGTGTGTGTATGTGTGTGTGTGTGTGTGTGTGTGTGTGTGTATGTCTGTGGGTGTGTGTGTGTGACGAGGTTTATCTCAGTCTACAGGCAACCCACCCAGGAAAGTAAGATACCGATATGAAGCTTATGACCTAGCGGATGTTTTAGTGATATTTATATCCATGTTTGGTGTATGGAAATGCAAAAAAAAAAAAATGCAAAAATTGCAAAAAAAATAACGATTTCCTAAACAACGTTTTATTTACTGGATATTTTCCGGTATTCGCCGGAAGTTATTATCTCCCTTAGTAAGTTCGATTTACTGTCTGTCTGTGTGTGACGAGGTTTATTCCACCCACCAAAGCAAGTAAGGTACCGAAATGAAGCTTATGACCTAGCGGATGTTTTAGTGATATTTATATCCATGTCCGGTGTATGGAAATGCAAAAAAAAAATGCATCAAAATAACGATTTACTAAACAACAAATTATTTGCTGGATATTTTCCGGTACAAGGACTAAAGTTTGCCAAGCTGGGCAAACTTGAGCTCTTTTTATAAAAAAAATCCTTCAATAGATTTGATTCAAATCTACCGACTTTCTTCTACCTGTTTCCTTTTCGATAAAATAAATATAAAAATGTTAATGAGAGGGTAATAGTGTTCTTAAACATCGTTTAGTGTGCACATAAAAGTAATTTACAGAAAGGGACGCAATACAAAGGTATAACGGATCGATACAAATCGAAGGAAATCAAGACATAACAGTTGAATGAGCTATATAGATTCACTTTTTATTAATACGTAATATATAAGTATATTCTATTGTTTACTTGCCTTGTGTGCTTACCTGCGTCAGTATGGTCAAATAGAAGTTCCGTATTATATAATGTTCCAAGAAAATTTCCCTTCCTCAGATATTTGTTCGATTGTTTCCTCCGGTATGCACATTTAATTTAACTCGAACACTTATCTGAAGAAGGTTTTTCCGAAATATCATACGATACAGAACTTCAATCTAACAATTCTGACGCTAGCATAAACACAATACATGTAATAGAAAAAAATACATATATATTGTCTTAATAAAAGGTGAATCTGTATAGTATTTCCACTGCTATGTGTTTTCATTTGCTTCATATTTTATCAATTCGTTACACTCTTGCGTTTTACTGCATTCTGTAAATTACCTTTAGTAACAAAATTTGGATTTATTTATCATACGATTTTTAATACCGTGAATTCAGAATTGTGAAACAGTTCCAATAAGAAAAATATTATTTTTTAAATATAAATCTCCTTAGGTACGTATTTTTTTTTACAAGGTGGTCACCACTTATCAAGGCCAGGAAGCCACTCAGGGATAAGGGTTATTGTAAGTACAGTACGTTGGTGTGGATATTTAAAGTGTCTATTTAAGGGGGCGGTTCATCAGGAATTTGTTTACGTTGGACTTGAAGACATCCAAGTTGTATGTTTTAAAGAGTGAACAGATATAACACATTAAAGACATAATT
The DNA here is from genome assembly GCF_053919585.1 of Euprymna scolopes. NCBI lineage: Eukaryota > Metazoa > Mollusca > Cephalopoda > Sepiida > Sepiolidae > Euprymna > Euprymna scolopes. Next base: position 78,376,970 of record NC_136514.1, read on the forward strand.
GCTGATATTCTGCGTGTTGCCATTGTCGTTTTCAATAAATTCACAGGACAAATAATGTTACATAGCGGGGAGGGATATATAATGACTGGTATAATAGGAGCAACCGGGCTAAAAAAAAAGAATTTCAAAAACTATCTGGCGAATATACCCGGTGAACCAAGTGCAAAAGAAATACAAACAATAGCACTTAAAAGGACGGTTAGAATCTTAAAATCTCTCGGTTGGAATAACAAAATTAATGGGAGAATGTTTGGCATTCGGTAGTATGGCCCATCCCCAGCAAAAACAAAGTGATTAGAAAATTAACAACAAAAAAGGGCATATATATATATATATATATATATATATATATATATATATATATATATATATATATACGTGTCGTGTGATTATGCGTCGTGTTACTAAATGTATATAGCGGGGATTATATACAGGAGAAGATACCTCATACCTTTCTGTCCAGAGATCTTTTGTCTTCAACTGCTGCAGGACACTGCGATGACTGTTCCACATATTAACACAAATAAAACGATTGAGACGTACCTGTTTTTTCTTCTTTGTGAAACACCGGACAGCGACTTTATATTTTATAAATATAAATTTATTTCGGATGTCTCAACGTCTTCACACGGAAGTTTGCTTACGTGTTTACATGCTTGCTTTTTGTCTAGCCCCGCTTCCGGGCTTTCTTGGAGCATGTCCGCACACCTTGGTTACAAAACCCAAACTCTCTAACTCTAATCCTTTTGACCTATCAGTTCCGGTGACGTAGCCGATTAAAGGACATGTTTCCTTAACGTGACCTTTGGTCATCTATGTAAATGTGTCGTGACCCATATTACTTATGAATTATTCTTTTGAATTTCTAAATTCTTATGTTTATAGCTAAGTACAACAAAATCTACAAACATGCCACGAAACTATACATAATTAACTTTTAGCTAAACCTCTTTTACCAAAACAATGTTTCTATTCTTATCCTAGCAAGTTCACTGGTGTTGTCCATTTATTACTAGATAGATAGATAGATAGGTAGATAGATAGATAGATAGATAGATAGATAGATAAACATTATTTATTAAAATACATGGATAGATATTATTATTTATTAAGATAGATAGATACATACATACATATTATTTATTAAGATACATATTATTTATTAAGATAAATAGATAGATAGGTATTATTTATTAAGATAGATAGATAGATAGATAGATAGATATTAACTTATTAACACTTTTAACCATGCTATTATCTAACAATAAGGCTTCTCTAAAATGGAGGATGCATTAACAGAAGGAACACAGTTACAGGACGGTTACAGAAACTCGAAAGACACATAAAAAGGTGCTTACTAAGTTATATGCATATAAAAGTCTACCCGCGACCCGTTGGGTCAGTATATGCTATAGCTAGCTATAAAAGATTAAGTATACAAAATTAATCTATACACGCACAAAAATTCGATGCACGTGCGAACGAAAACAAACATGGCCACCAGTAAAAATAATGCGGAATACATTGGATAATAAAGGTCTTAACATCATTGCCCTTAGAATAAATGAAAAATCTTTCCGGTGTAATCCGTTAAAAAAAAAAAACTGAAAAGAAAAAATGTAAGGAGGGAGTTTGCATTGTACAATTCCATGTGTATCATGAACGTTTTCCATTCTTCAACGAATCATCATGAGGCAAATAAACAGAAAATATCGGGAAAAAATAGAGATTTTTTTTAAAAATGGGAGTGTGAGTTAAGTTAGAAGAAAATGTTAAATGGACGTTTGCAGTAAGTAAGCTGTGAGAACGTTTTCGGACTGTTGTAAGAATGATGTTAATAATGTAAATGAAACTAAGATTTAATAATAATCTTCTTATTCTATCTATATAAATAAAACATTATATGTATGTGTGTGCAAATATTTAACAGATAAACGCTTACACTACCGATCACATAACACTGAAATTAACAGGAATAAGGTTAGTATAAACTAAAGGTTGTTTATAACGAATAAAATCGGCGGGTTTGTATTACTGTACACATAGATTCGAAAAAGTTGTCAAAAAACAAATATATAACAAATAAATGTTATCAAAGGCAAGATAAGTTACTTTTCTACCAAACTGGATATAATTTTCGTGTTTTTATTCAATTTAACATGTTTATTCAGCTCGAAAAGCATACAGTCTTTACCGATGTATTGGAAAATTCAAGATGGCGGCCGATTCTCTCTTTAACACGGTAAGTTTGGAAAAAGGTGTAATAAATAATAAACTAGACAAAATACTGTTAGAAATTCGCTCAATATATGTTACCGTGACATAACTTGACATATATTCGGTGGTTTTTAATAGTATTTTGTCTAGTTTATTATTTATAACACCTTTTCCCGAACTTACCGTGTTAAAGAGAGAATCGGCCACCATCTTGAATTTCCCAATACATATCGGTAAACACTGTATGCTTTTCGAGCTGAATAAACATGTTAAATTGAATAAAAACACGAAAATTATATCCAGTTTGGTAGAAAAGTAACTTATCTTGCCTTTGATAACATTTATTTGTTATATATTTGTTTTTTGACAACTTTTTCGAATCTATGTGTGCAGTAATACAAACCCAAATCGGCATATATCGGTAAGTTGAAATACAAAATGCCCATTTCAATTAGCCGACATGTTTTTACGTTTTTTATTTAATTATTTGAACTATTATCCTCATCATCTAGATGTTGTTTTCACGACGTTTCGGCCAATTATTCCTCTGGCCTTCGTCAGGTTAACCGCGACGGGATAGGAATGTCGAATCCTCCAACTACATCCACAGCAATTATTGCCTTCAAAAGCTGTTGTCGTCTCACCACGTTTGGCCAACTAATCCTCTGACCGGCTTTAGGTGGGATCGAAACCGCTACCTCTAGCTAAACACTCACCTGTAATCGTAGATGTTCCGCATCTCTATCCACTGCACCACGGGCCCCAAGGGGGCAATCAGGCTTGGATCTTTTGATCTTATAAATCCAAATTTTCTTCCAATTGTCGGGTCCATACCGATTGTTATATTATTGAATTAGTTTGGAATTAGTTTGGAGATGAGTAAATTGTATATATATATATATATATTTTTACTTTTTTCGGTAGAGAACACGGTTGGAATACTAGCTGCTTTAGTTTCAATTCTAGCTGATGGCACCAAGTAATTTTTTAAACTGTTGCCATTATGTCTTTGTATTAATTAATGCGAATATCTGCATAATTATAAATATAACATATTTTACAGCAAGCAGAATCAAAATATGTATTAACAGGCTTAGAAAATAGGCTTTTCTTTTAAATTTCTTACAGTTTTTTTAGACGATAATTATTTTTTTGACAATAATTGTTTTGCCGGAGGAAGAAAAAAATTCAATAAAAAAGTTCATACTTTTCTTAAGTAAATCTTCCGCAATAGGACAAATTATAAGTATAGTTTGGATAGAAAAGTTTACTTGGACTAATGTCAGGTTCCTGTGTTTCTTTTCTTCCTTCTTCTTTTCCCAAGTAATACGAAATTCTGAAATTGGAAACATTTATAGTCTAGACTAAATTTAATAGTGTTGCATATTGGTTTATATTGGAGGAGATGATATATTAAAACGTGTCATGTGTTATCTAGTGGATGTAAGATATTGTTCTTTTAACAGACAGATAATAAACGTATAAATCGTATGTATGTTGTTAGCCAGAGGACATGATATTGACGTGTAAACCGAGTCATGTTGTATCAGACTTATCACACGGGATATTTTTACAGTTCATATGTAAGAAGAATGATATATGCTTCATACCTTTTTTTCTTGAAGATTTCTTCTGTATCTTCCCGCTGCTCTGTGGCAACCCTGAAGCGATCAGCACCATATAATTGAGACATGTGCTCTTATTTGTGAAACCATTAAAACAACTCTTTATATTTTTGTAATATAAATTTATTACAGTTGTCTCAATTGCTTTTCACAGGATCTGCAGTTTCTACATTTTCTGTTCATACAGTCCGCTCCTAGCTGTCTGTCCACCCTTGTCTAGACGTCTGTCTGCTCTGGTGGTCAATCCTCAACTCTCTGAATCTCTCCAAAACTAACTACATCACGTGTTCTCTTACGTGTCTCATACCAATCTAATCACCTAGTTATTTGTTTATTCAAAACCCCAAAATAATGTTTACATATATTTTCTATTTTCACATTCTTTTTGAGATTCACACGTCAATCATCTCTTTCGCAATTTAATTGTTTATTCTTCTAATCATAATAACCGATCCAGCGACCATCCGTCGCTCAAATCAATTAACAAGAATACAATAACAATAATAATAATGTTTTGAACATTGCTCCCGCTTGCCACAGTTAACAGATACAACGCTATGATCACAGCCTAAAGGGGCATAACATTACTATAGTTTTTTCTTTAAATTAAATTCTTACTCCTGTTTCCTTTAGATAACTTTCTTTTCTCTAAAAAGATTGTATTTTACTTTAAATAACTTCTCTTTTATAATATAAATAAGTTCTCCTTTTATTTTTGTAAAGAAACAAGACGAAGACATCACCATATATTTTTTGTTTTCTTTATTCATCAATTAGATAAATAGATAGACAATTAGATAAATAGATAAACAAATATTAATTTCAAACCAAAATTCTTACGTTTTCGAATGCATGTGCTATGTTCTTTTTAGAAAGTTTTCGTTACACGTTTACTGAATTCAAATATTTTAAGAAAATTATAACACAAAACAGAAGTTTATTTTAATACAAAATAGAAATTTTCGAAACTAATAAAATATAAATAACCATTAAATTTTTTGGAAAACAAATATTAATTTCAATGATATTTTTTTAAATAATTGGTATCTCTGACTGAAATACAAATTTTTCGGTATTTTTTTTTTTTTTTTTACATTAACTACAACTCACAGTTCACCTTCGAAATGCCGACTTTAAAGGTTTTCGAGTATGCTAACAACGAATATCACAGTTAAATTTGGGGCTGATGAATAGTTTACCAGATAGGAAAACATTTGTTGTCCAACGTAAAAGCTAATGTAATCCTTGACAGCCATTTTTTCACAATACTTAGTAATGCGCAGTACAGCATAATCACGTTGACACACTGGATCACCGAAGTTAAGCAACGTTGAACCTGGTCAGTACTAAATGGAGGACCATTTGGGACTTCCAGGTGCTGTATGTGCTCTCTGCTTATCTCGGCATTGTTTCCAATCGTCCTGGACTTCTCCTTGCCACTGGACTCAAACAGTGTCGATTCAGGAGAGGTGCGATTGGAGATTGTGCAAATCTTGCCACACAATTACACGCGCAGCTGCCCCTACAGGGGTATCCTTTGTCTCTCGAGACTGAACAGAGGCATCGGAGTAATGCGCATGCATAACGGCTTTCCGAATAAACACCCTCAACCTTCCCATGTTAAGAACGGCATTCGAAATAAACACGTTTAACCTCCCCATGTTAAGAACGACTTACGAAATAAGCACTTTGTTTTTTGCGTTAGGGGATATATACCTTTGTTGTTTGCTGTTACTCCTTGATTATTTTGTGAAGTACTTGAACAACACTGGTCTCTCTGTTAACAGAACCAAAACTAAATGCATGATCACTGAAAACCTTTCAAACGTCTCTTAACATTAAGATCAACGGCTAGCAAATCGAACAAGTTTTTTTACGTTAGGCGATCTTGTGATATAAGTAGCCATCAGCCTAAATACTCGGCTCCAGTTGAAGAGCCGTTGCTCAAAATGACAAGATACTAGAAAAAGGCTTATTGGAAAGCCATCAGAGATCACATCAGATATGTCGCACGGAGTAATATATTGTTGTAGCCCCGTGCTAGTGGTTCCAAATGAAAGAAACCACAAGTAATGTAAAGTGTATAAAATATAATATGTTTTTATCATAAAGAATACAAGAGCCACTAAAGTGGTATGAGAGGAACGTGTTCGTAACATGCGGTTAAACACGGTATGTTTATTGAGCCCGTCGGCCCCGGCCTTGGCATTATCTACTACTAAGGTCTCATTTGGGGTCCGACGCAGCTTGGGCACCAGAGCCAGTAGGGAGAAATGGGGTGTGCGGGGTCTGTGCTAAGCTAGGCTAGACTTGCATGAAAACAAGTACTTTATTAGTTTAGTCCTACACTAGAATCACTATCATACTAAAACGCCTTCATCCTTACCATGGACCTATTGAAAATCAGTATAACTCCCCAGCTTATGGGATGGCAGACCACATGCATTCTGTTGAAAAAGACAAACATATTTCCAAAAAACAAAACAAAATTAATATTTACAAAACAAAGGGAGTTTATATATATATATATATATATATATATATATATATATATATATATATATATATATAATTACAATAAGTTTACCAAGGTAATCAAAATGGTAAACTTAAAATATATTATAAATATTAAAGAGTTAATATTTACAAGTAAAATAAACTCAGCCAGATGTAAAAGCTCAATAAAACCGAAAAGGAAATAGAGCTTATAATATCCACTTATCTTGTGTTTTTAACTCTTTTTCAAGATGTCTTTTAACATGTTTTATTAATCATTTGTTCATATATATATATATATATATATATATATAAATATATATATATATATATATATGGGGATGAGATGAAGGGGAGGGGGCAAAATGTGCAAACACCCAAAAAGAAAAAAAAGAAAACAATTAAACAAAATGCCTATGTGGGCGGGTTAGTAAGGGGTCCCTCCCTACCTACTCGCTAATCATCAAATGGAACGCCCACTGTCTTCCAGTCCCCTCAAAAGAGGCGTGAAAGCAAGCAGGTCGTTCCCAAATGTAAAGTGGAGGACCTAAGGGACAGAACTTCCGCGAAAATAACATAGGGTGGGGTCGTCGGGGATGGACAGCGTCTTCCAAGATATAATACGTAAGGGGTTAAAATAGACCGGGGACAAAACAAACAGGTGCACTGGGCATCTTTGGAAGCTCTCCTAGTGCCGATTAAAAATAAAGAGTCGGGAACAGGATCAACATTCATTCTTACCCTAGTCTAGGCCCTAATAAAGAACTTGTTTTCCACTCTGGGTGGTTACTCTGCCTAACTACTCTCTACCCGAGGAACTTTTGTCCGTCAAGGAGCTGGGTTCCGAAAAAATAGGGACTCCAGCATCATCCAACCAATGATTACTAGGGCGGGAAAACGAACTCGAACCTAGCGCCTCATGGGATGCACAAACTAATGTTGTGCATCCATCTCCTATCAAAGTCTATGCGGTGCAATCTTTCCCAATCACATTTGATCTTTATTTTAAGTTGATGCTTAAAATAAACAACCAAATCGTGGTTCGAAACAGATTGCCCCTCATAGACAATGGCCAGACGTGAAACCCACGTCACAAACCTCGCTACGGTTAGGACCGCTAGAAACACCGACCGTTTCTCCCCACCAACGGCGGGTCCACATTGTCCACTACGTACGCTAAATCAAGTGGAACCAACCACTCGGGGTCGATGCGAGCCGTTACCTCTCCGATATACACCCAGAGACTCCGAACTCCGCTGCAATGAAAGAACGCATGTTCTCTCGTCTCTTCCTCCTTTTCATCATTGCGTGGGCAGGGGAGGATAATAATATTCTTTATCCCTGCAGTCCCTGGCTAGTCTGCCAAGCAGTGGCAGCGCGTCCCGGACTAGCCTCCATGTGATGGAAAACTCTGAATTGTTGATATGGCTACTTGCTGGCGTCCAACTCCACAGCGAGAAAACTTCCCCTCTCGACAGATGTAGCCGCCCCACCAGCGGATCGTTTACGGTTCCAACCACTAAATCCTCATATAGCCTCCTCCTAGACCGCGCAAGGTCACTGGACCCCGGCAGTGCTCTAATGGCGGCTCGGCATTCGGTGAGGAAACACGATTCCCCCGCCGGTCTTCTGCGACCTTCAGTGGCAGGGGGGGGGTATGGAAAGGCTTGCTCCACGGTTGGTACCCAGTATTTCCTCTAACAGAGTCCGACTCAGGAACGCCAATCTTTCGGCGTGCTTATGACTCTGCGGGTCAGGCATTCCTAAGCCCTCCTCGCCAAATTTCTGCGTACAGACCTGTCTACGGACATACGGCTTTCCTCCGTTCCACAGAAGTTTAAACAGGAGACGCTCAAAGCCTTACATCGGTCCGCAGGCAGGGGAAGAACAGACAAGCTGTAAAGAATCAGTGGAAACACATAAGTAGCACATGCCTCCGTACGACTCTTCAAAGACAATTTCCTCCGAATCCAAGTCCCTACCGACGACTCGACCTTCGTCTGTACCTCCGACCAATTCTTGTCCAGCTGGAGTCCAGGCCCAAACCAAACTCCGAGGATCTTAACCATGCCATCCAACCGAACGCAGCTGGAAGCGAGTTTACCCTGGTCCAGAAGCTCCCACCGCAGGTCAACGGAATTGCTGCGATTGACTACGGCCCCTGTGACAACTTCATACTCAGCGATCACCTCCATCACCGCTCTAATATCGTTTTTTCGCGCAACGAAAACGGTGACATCATCAGCGTATGCGGACACCCTGGCAAATTTGCCGCCAGGTAGAGCTTATCCCTTAATTTGCGAAGGAAGAGCTCCAACGCCAGGACATATAACAGAGGCGACAGCGGACAACCCTGATGCACCGACCGAGAGACCCAAAAGGGCTCCAACAACCTACCGTTTACTTGCACCACTACCGCGGGATCACGATACAGAACAGAGACCCACTTGCGGAAGTCCGGACCAAAGCCGGCGGTCTCTATAACAGATTCCAAGAAACCATGGTCGACCCTATCAAACGCCTTGGACTAATCTAAATTGATCAGCGCGGCTTTGGTGTCGGCTTCTAAACCCTCTATGATCGTACGCACCAAGTGCAAGTTGTTTTGAATCAATCGACTCACTACAGCATAGTTCTGCTCCGGCTCGACCAAGTCACCGATAACAACCTGCAGTCGGTCTGCAAGAACGCGGGATAAAATCTTTAACTTTGTGTTTAGCAGATTTAAAGTGATGGGCCTATAGTCATCTAGATTCCCCCACCATGCCGTTCTCCCTTCTTCAGAAGCGTGACCACTCTTTTGGTACCCTTCCCATGGATCGAGCCCTGTGCAAACCAGTGGTTAAACACGCCCTTCAGAAGGGTACAAAAATAGGCGAAAACCTCAAGAACAGTTCGTAGGGCAGACCATCGAGTCCTGGAGATTTGTTATAGCCAACCTGCTTAATTGCAGTAATGATGTCACGCTCCGTAACCATCCCCTCACAGCTAGCCGCTCGGGCCGCAGTAAGGTGGGGCGAGCCAGCTAAATAGCTGCCAAACTCCTGGCCGCGGAGTCTGGGTAGTTGGGTGAAGTGCTCCTCCAAATGTTGTCGAAATCCGTTGCAAATCTCTTATGCCGATACGAGAGTGTGCCCTTCCATGTTTTTCACCTCCCGAATGTACCCGTCTGAGCCGCGTCTTAGGGCGGCCCCACGCTCAACAGCGTCAACGTTTACGGCTTTGTTGGAGACTCTTTTTAACCTAGATCTAACTACTTGACCCGCATATCGCTTGCTAGCCAAGCGATCCAGGTCCAGTTCCCCCTTAACTAGCGCTAGCTCTAGGGGATCCCCCTGCCACCGCCCGGGTCAGCCTATCCTCTAGGTGCCTTTTCGTCCGAGCCCTAGTTAACGCAAGGCGTTGGCTATATTGATCGAAAAAGTGCCTAATGGTAGCCTTAAGTCTAACCCAACAGCTACCTCCGGTAACCGTCCCCACTAACTCCCGCTGAATTAGTGTTGTCAGCTGCTGCTGGAAGTCTTCAAACTCCAACAAGGATGCGTTCAACTTCCAGTAGCCGGCCAACCTAGGCCTATTACCTAACTTCAAACGGGCCATAACTAGTTTGTGGTCCGAATGACCTAGTCAGTGGAACGTGGGACAAGATAAGAAATTTATGTCGCCTCTTCTAACTAACATCCTGTCCAAGTAGGTACTTGGACGGGAGGCCATATGATTTTGCCATGTCCACATCTCCCTCCCCGGGTCATCCAGACGAAATTTGTCGACAAGATCGCACGAGGCCATTAGGTCAGGCAGGCTGCTTTCACACCTCTCCGGCCCTCTATCCCCCCCGGCCTTATCTATTTTGGGCTCCAGGGTGGCATTCCAGTCCCCCATTAACACTACCCGCTCTGGACCCGAAGAGAGAAACACCTCCACCCGCCGAATAAAGGAAACCCTCTCGCTGCAGACGTTAGGTGCATAAACTGCCACGATCCGGAACTCGCCGCTTTTAACGGCAACATCGACCACGACCAACCTTCCACGAGTGTCCGTGTGAACAACGGTAACCGTCGCAGACAGGGTGCGACTCACTAGAACAGAAACCCCAGCTACAAAGATTGCCATATGCTGAGTAAACGTCAAAGTCCTTTACCAGCACACAGCAATCCCCGGCCTCAACAAAGTGGGTCTCCTGCAATGCAGCTACATCTACCTCAAGGGCTACGAGGATCACTCAGCATGCGAGCAGCCTTACTTCGGGATCTCATGCCTCTCGCATTAAAACTAGCTAGGTTCAAGCCCGTGGCCATTATTCCCTAACTAGTAGTATTCGTCACAGATGGATCTGAAATCTTTGGGAGTAAGTCCGTCGAAGGTCTGACCGATACTGCCCGTGAGCAGGACGGACGTAAGGCGTCCGTCTCGTGCCAGACCCCCGATCCGAGGGGAACGTCACTTTTAATGCTCTATAAAAGGATGGGTGAACGTAAATGGGGACCCTCCCTTCACATTTTTGGTCAATTTGCCCAAGCGATGGGTGCTCGCCGTCAATACGTAATCCCTTGAAGGCCATTTTTCCAGCCTCCAACATCCTCCACAAGGCCTTTGCTCTCCCTCCCCTATTTGGTCTCACGAATGTAATCAGCTATGGGGCATCACTGAAGTTTCGGGGATCGGCGACCTCCTTCCCGTCAACCTTTGAGAGGTTGACGAGGCTCCTCAGAAACTTCTTTTGTCTTCCGTTGAGGTCGCCGGTCGTATCTTCTGCCGTCACTTCACAGAGACGCAGTTATGAAGAAAAACCGGTTTGGGTTTTCTTTACTTCGTAGTTACTTAAAAAACTGGAATGGAATTTCACCGTGCCTTTCCGTTCTATGATTTCTACTGGGTAAAACGCACCATGGACTTAATCGAATCGAAGGGTTATTTATGCCATTTTTTTCGCTTTATTTCGTTTTGTAGTTGCTTAAGAAAAACTGTAATGGAATTTTAACGTTCCTTTTCGTTCTATGCTTTCTACTGGGTGAAACGCACCACGGACTTAACCGAATCAAAGGGTTATTTATGCCATATTTTTTTCGCTTTTCGCTGTGTTTATTTTGTTTGGTTTTTCCTCTTATTTTTGCTTTTTGTTCTTCCGATTTCTTTTTTAAAGAAGTTTTACATAGTTCGCTGTTTTTTTTTTGTTTTTTTTTTTTGTTTTCCAGATTTTTTTAGAAGTGTAACATCTTTTTTTAATATTTAAACAGGTTTATTACTTCGCTTATTCTTTACTTTACCCCCCCCCCTTACACACACCTCCAAACACTCGGGCAACGCCGGATACCTCCGCTAGTATAAATATATTTTGTTCGTTAATCTATGTTTGCTGGTTTCCTTCCTAAAAGTCTCGTTGTTGAAGTAGCTCTTGCTACCATGTAGAAAACTAAATTCTGGAACACAAAACGTCGCTCGTTTTAATGGGACCACTTCCGTGTTCGTACCTCTCCAGCGACTTTGCTTTTGAGTTCAAAATAATAGGAGGCCTTACTTGTGGAACGACCCTTGTATATTGTTCTCGGAACTTTTCAAAGATGTTACTGTCGTCAAAATACATTGGCCGAAGTTAGGAGCAACACTAAAATTCACTTCCAAATCAGCGCGACCGTAGCCGAGATTGAACGCACTACACGAGTTTGTAGTGTAATTCAAATCTTGTCGGTGGCTAAATACTTAATCTTCGCCAGAGCTATCAATGGTATTTTTTATCGTGACGCTATCACTAGATGGAGTGCCTACCACGGCTTAAGAGAGTCCCATCTACCCTCGAGAGAAGGATAGACCGCTCCAGTTACCGCGCCTTGCCTTACCAAAAGGTCATCCATCTGGTACTGGCCAGGTTACGCGTTGCTTAACTTCGGTGATCTGGTGAAAACCGATGTGTTAACGTGATCGTGCCGTATAAATCAGAGTTGTCATTAAATAAGAAAAAGGGCGAGCTGATATGCCGAAAAAACAAACAAATCAAAACCAATCCAGCGTAAATTATATTTCACTTTTCCTCCTCCCCTCACCCTGTCTCTTTCTCATACTTCACTTCATTCCACCATCTTTAATTCTATTTGGTTTCTTATTTTCCTTTCGTCGTTTTCTTTTGTTTTCTCTAGTTAATAGATTCATATCATATCAAATTGGGCGATGCACTAATTCGCCCCCATTATCAGCGTTCAAAAGAAGAATCCAATCGATAAGCGTCAAATAATTTCATTTCCGGTTCACATCGAGGCTCAATTTCCGACCCAATGTCTTTTCCAATGGGTTATCTCCCTTTTCACACTGGAAAATCTCGTGTTAAAACTGATTAAAATCTCCTTCACGTTTGTTTACTTCTCTTTGCAAATCTCTATTCTATTATAATATTCTGCTTGTTTCTTCCTTTATTTGGTCCATACGTTACGCGTTACAAGGGTGCGTTTTGGCACTGACTCTGTTCAGCATCTTCTTCAGCATAATGCTCAAGCTTGACGATGACGATGCTGTCTACATTCGCTATCGCCTCAACGGCAGTCTGTTCAACCTCAAAACCCTCGAGCAAGTGATCCGAAACCTCGTCTTTGCTTGCCACGCTGCCCTTGTTGCCCACATCGAAAGAGCCTTGCAGCGCCTCACATCCTGCCCAGCTCTTCGGATTCGAGGTCAGTTTGAAAAAGACGAAAATCCTTCACCAGCCAGCTCCCCGGGTAGAGTACTGCCCTCCCCACATCAGCATCGACGAGACTAAGCTGAAGACTGTTCACCAGTTTACCTACCTGGGGTGTACCATCACATCAAATGCCAAACTCAACAGGGAAATAGACAACAGACTGGCCAAGGCAAACAGCTCTTTTGGCAGATTGTACAATAGAGGCTGGAAAAAGAGACACTTAACAAAATGCACAAAAATCAGTGTGTACAGAGCCGTAGTACTCTCCACCCTTCTGTACGGCTCTGAGTCGTGGATAATTTACCGCCACCGATTACGAGTCCTCGAGCGTTTCCATCAGCGCTGTCTCTGCACCATTCTCAACGTCCACCGGAGTGACTATATCACTAATGTTGAGGTCATCGAGCGGGCGGAAATCACCAGCATCGAGGTCATGCTGCTGAAGTCACAGCTACGCTGGGTCGAGCACGTCTCCAGAATGGAGGATCATCGCCTGCGCAAGATAGTCCTATATGGCGAACTCTCTACTGGTCGTCGTGACATAGGGGCACCGAAGAAAAGATATAAATACTCTCTGAAGAAGTCCCTCGGTGACTGCCACATTGACCGCTGCGATCGTGATACCTGGCGACGTACTGTCCACCAGGCTATCACCTCCTTTGAGTTCTCCCGCACAAAGAATCTGTGGGAGAAGCGCTGCAGGAGGAAGATTCGGGAAGCTTCAGCAGCCACACCTGACGCAGCTTTTGACTGCAGCGGCTGGGGCCAAACCTACTTGTCCCGCATCGGGCTCGTCAGTCACAAGCGTGCCTGTAGTCAACATGGACAACTCCCTTCATAGAATCTTCGTTTGCGAAATACAGCCAAAGAAGAAGAACGTTACGCTTTGAAAAAAAAAATAAGCCAACTACGATTTTTGAAGGTCAAACTGCTTAAAAAGATCGCCAAAAACCGCCGAATTTAGCTTTATAAAGGTCAATTTGGCAACCCTGGAAATAAATATGTGCGTAACCTCCCTTTAATGGCGCCGCGTCTTCGAACATCATTATAATAATACGTGAACTTGTTAATATGCTGTGGGAAAGGAACTTGTAGTAATTTCGACATGCAGTGGTTCTTCACCGAAGAAAGAAGTTCACCAAACGTTACGTAAAAAAAAGAAACATCCAAAAGAATCTGGAAGAAAAAATGATTGTCTGCGAAGAATTGCTGGAATGAATGAGTAAATTGAAGGTTGTTTCTTACAATGTAATTTTGTTATCTGTTTGAACTATGTTACGTATTCCTTATATGTCAAGACTTGGGACTCACATGCTGTATGAAGAGAGTTTCAAGGAAACAAAGACAAGGAAATTAATTCGACTCGCTTTTCTTCAATTGAAACGACAGACATTTATTCACATGTACTTCCAAAATAACGCATTGGCTCTTGTTCAAAATTTTTCTCGTATTCTGATGTGTTTAATAAGTTAATAAGACAGGTGGTACTATGTCTTTGGCCCGGCTATTATTAAGACACTCTTTTCCTGCTACTTTTCAGTGTCTTCTTTTTTATAATCTTTTTCTTTCCTTCTTCCTCGCTTATATATATATATATATATATATATATATATATATATATATATATATATATATATATATATTAGCAGGCTGCTGGATATTGCCCGGTCGTAAAATATGCTTAAATATGTGTTATGGCTCGCAAGTAGCCACAAGAAGAACAGAACAACAGATTAAAACATGTATTACATGAAAACAACAGAAAAGCTACAAACGGAAAGTGTTGGTAATTCACCGAGCATGTAAGGTCGCTCTGGGATTAGATCCCGCCCAGGGATTGCCATGAGTTATAGTTTATATGGACGATGGATTAGTCCATTTGGAGGGTGGTTCTCCCACAACAATATTTTGATTAATGCAGATTTTGTATTTATTATTATAATATTTTGGCCCTAATATCTAATAATGATTCAATGATTCGTGCGCCAAAATCGAGTATTGAAACGAAAGCATTTAGCTTACGATTCATTTTCCTTTGGCGTTAATGCCTGAGCTATGAAGACATGTTTGTTGCAAGGCTAAAAATTAAAACATGAACCAATAGCTATTACGTTACGCCGTTCGACTTCACCTGAAAAATTCCTTTTTTTTTTTTTTAATTTTCACACTTTTGCGCCGATTTTCCCCGGCTAAAACCCAAATAGAAAGTTTCGCATGGTTTTCAATATCCTATATAGTTTCATGTAGACCAAAAACAGACAAAGAAGTAGGCAATTTTTAAAAAATATATAAATATATATGTACAGATGCATAAAAATATATAGAAAGACGTTTATGTTTACTATAAGCTTTTTACGCAAATATTACGCAAGTATAAATCATTAAGAATATCTACATGAATATAATTAAACGTAATAGTTAATTAAAGATGATCATTCCAAAAGAAAACCGAATAACTTATAGGGAATTAATTAAAATGAATGTTTAAAAGAATATGCAAATTAGCTAGATCTTTTGCAAATAAACGCAATTCCACGACTCATACATAAAAAAGTTGTATTTTCTTTTTAAATAAACAGAAAAAAGGGTTGTTAATATGATTATCAATACACAAAAATACAAAATGGGCTCCAGAATGTTTATTGCTAAAGTGTTTTTTATTCAATACGTCTGACGATAGGCTCTTGTGAAAATTTTGAAACAACATAATGTTTGAATTTGTCCGAATAGTTTTGAAACAATTGTAACTAACGATAAAATACCCTATTAGTTGCTATCAATCTATTCCTTGGTGTCTTGATTTTGTTAAAACAATATATCAATGCTATATTATGAAATATGATAATTTTGTAGAGTGCAGTTTAATTCATCTTATTTTGACTTGAAGCTTATTGGTATATGAACGATTACCGAATTTTCAATTATATAAACTCAGTAAAATTCGGAACACTATGAATAAGACTATATATATATATGTGTGTGTGTGTGTGTGTGTGTGTGTGTGTGTGTGTGTGTGTGTGTGTGTGTGTGTGTGTGTGTGTGTGTGTGTGTGTGAAATTGTTCTTAGATAGATGTTCTTGGAAAACCTTTGATAACTATCGAAAATCGTTAATAGATAACCGAAAAATCTGATTAAAGAAAAAACAGTCTGATTTTAAACAAGCGGAAGAGCCCAGTGCATAACACTAACAGTGGTTTCTTTATAAGACAAGGGCACGTTCGAAATTAATGTTTCTGTTTAAAACAAAATTGAACCATGCTACTTGATGTTTACAACGTTAACACAAGCCATTGTATAAAAATATTTTTATGAAATTAATACTAGGTTCTTTGATCGGACAATTGGTTTAATTTGAAATCAATATTTCTGCTAAGGGCACAATTGATCCATAATCCTTGACTTTTAAATATTAAACTTTAATTCAAGCTATAATATAAAAAAATGTAACAACATCAACGGTATGTTCTGTACATTTCAATGTAAACTGCAATGTATTGTGAACTAAGTCAAATCGTTAATTTTAAAATAAAAAATTTAAATGGTTTATTATAAAATAGTTTATTTTTCAATAGGCAATTTTAAAAATGTAAATTTTAAAATACATATTTGTAAAATAGTTTATTTTTCAATAGGTAATTTTAAAAATGTAAATTCTTAGATACATATTTGTAAAATAGTTTATTTTTCAATAGGTAATTTTAAAAATGTAATTTTTAAAATACTTAATTGTAAAATAGTAAATTTTTTATAGTTAATTGTAAAATAGTTTATTTTAATAGTAGATTGTTAAATAGGAAATGTTGAAATAGTTAATTGTTTATTTTGAAATGATATAATAGCTTATTTTTAAATCGTAAATTGTAACACTATTAATTTTAAATAGTCAATTTACAAAATAGAAAATTTTAAATCATTTATTGTAAATACTTTAGTTTTAATAGTTAAATGTAAAATAGTAAATTTTAAAATATATAATTGTAATATAGTTTACGTTATAATAGTTAATTGTAAAAATGCTAAATTTGTAAATTGGATATTTTAAAAAAGAAAATGTATAGATAGTAAATTGTATATCTGTTTATTTTGAAATAGTTTATTGCATAATAGTGTATTTTTCAATAGTGTATTCTAAAATAACATTTTAATAGTTAATTGTTAAATAGTAAATTCATAAAGAGTTAATTGCGAAAGAATGCATTTATAATAGTTAATTGTAAAGTAGATAACCTCTTAACCGCTAATTGTAAAATAATTAATTATAAATAGTTAATTTTAAAATATTTATTTTCAAGAGTAAATTTTAAAATAAATAAAGTTTAAATAATTTATCTTAATAGCTTATTCTTTATAGTTAATTGATAAATACTTAATTGTAAAATATATTATTTTTCAACAGTAAATTGTAAAACATTTATTTTTATAGTTAATTTGAAAATAGTTAATTGGAAAATAACTACTTTTTATGTAGTTAACTGTAAAATAGTTATTTTTAAAATGTTCATTGTAAAATAGACAAATTTTAAAAAGTTAATTGTTAAAATGGTTAATTTTTAATAGTTGAATGTAAAATATATAGTTTTTAAATAGTTAAATCTAAAATACTTATTTTCAAAAAGTTAATTGTAAAATAGATAATGTTTAAATAGTTAATTGTGTGATTTTTTTAAATAATTACTTGTAAAATAGTTATTTGTATATAGTTAATTGTAATGTAGTTAATTTTTTAATAGTTAATTGAAAAAAGTAAATTTCTTAATAGGAAATTGAACAATATTAATTTTATATAATAAATAGTAAAATAGTAAATTTTTTAAGTTAATTCTAAAATATTAGAGTGGTGCAAAAATAATGTCGTTTTTAATAGATAAATAGACATTATTTTTGACCAACATAGTAGTTAATTGTAAAATAGTTAATTTTAAATACATTATTTTAAAATAAGTCATTGTAAAATAGTTAATTGCAGATTATGTAATTTTTAATAGTAAATTTTTAAATAGTAAATTGTAAAATATTTTATTTTTAATAGTTAATTGTAAAATAGATCATTTTTAATAGTTAATTGTAAAATAGATCATTTTTAATAGTTAATTGTAAAATAGATAATTTTAAATAGTTAATTGTAAAATAGTAATTTGTATATAGTTAATTGTAAAATACTTAATTTTAAAGTTGGTAATTGTTAATTTTAAAATATTTAATTTTAATAAGGTTAATTCTTAAATAGTAAATTGGACAATAGTTAATTTGTAAATAGTAACTTGATAAGTAGTTAATTTTTTGATAGTTTATTGTAAAATAGTTAATTGTAAAATAATTAAACTTAAAATAGTTTATTCTAAAAAATTATTAAAAAAATAGTTAATTGCAAAATGGTTCATTTTTAAAAAGTTTATTGCAAAATGGTATATTTTTAATTAGTTAATTGTAAAATACATAATTTTTAATATTTAATTATAAAGTAGTAAATTTTTAATAGTTACTGGTAAAGTAGATTGCTTTTAAATAGTTAATTTCACAATAGTATATTTTTAAATATTTGATTGTAAAAAGATAAGTTTTAAATAAGATATTGTAAGATAGTAACTTTTTAATAGTTCAGTGCAAAATAGTTTATTTTAAAATAGCTAATTGTAAAATAGTGAAATTTAAAATAGTTACTTGTAAAATAGATACCTTTGAAATAGTTAATTGCAAAACAGATAATTTTTAAATAGCTAATTGTAAAATATATAATTCTTTTATAGTTAATTGTAAAATAATTGATTTTTAAATAGTTAATAGTAAAAAGTTAATTTTTTAATAGGTAATTGTAAATATTTTTTAATAGTTTATTGCAAAATATATACTTTTAAATAGTTACTTGTAAATAGTTTATTTTGAAAGAGTTTAAATAGATCATTTTTAAATAAATTACTTTTAAATAATGCATTGTAAAATATTTTATTATAAGATGGTCAACATCATGAACATTGAAATATAGACTTTTTTTAAATACATAATTTTTTAATAGTTAACTGTAAAATAGTTAATAGTAAAATAACTCGCTTCATTAAATTAAGCTTTCATTCATTTAAATTTTCACAGATCAGATTAATAATTATAAGTTCAATCAAAAAAGAAAATTGGTGATTTTGCTGAATGATTTATTTTATTTTGTGAAAACAATCACTAGCAGGGCTATCTGGCACTGCCAGGGATAGACGTGCAACATAACTGACCCTTATATCTCCCCCATTTTCATCATTCTTTTCTCCATTTACTCTCTCCTACCCGCCCAGCCCATTGCTCTCTCTGGACATACACACACATATCTCATGTCTGCGTAAGGTAAATAACTCTTTGAAAAAAATCAGAATTACTTCCCTTCACATTATAACATAAAAGACGTGGGTACTGTATGATAACATTAAATGGCGTAAATAGTCATTTAATCTCCATCCCAAATAATCATTTTTATTTATTTTAGTTATTAAACATCTGGTGCTATGTCCATTAAAAATATCAACTTTGTGGATGTATGTTTTGTATTTTCAAGTTTTTGCCGGACAGACCTTTGCCCTTTATATAATAGATGTAAAGGACAGAATTACATTAATT
The DNA here is from genome assembly GCF_053919585.1 of Euprymna scolopes. Taxonomy (NCBI): domain Eukaryota; kingdom Metazoa; phylum Mollusca; class Cephalopoda; order Sepiida; family Sepiolidae; genus Euprymna; species Euprymna scolopes. Next base: position 78,396,579 of record NC_136514.1, read on the forward strand.
CTTTAAAAAGTACTTGTAGAAAACACTACTCTCAGAAAACATAAATCAAATTTCATAGTAGTAGTGTGATCATTTATATTCGAAAAAAATAAACCGATAAACTTTTTTCTCCGGCATGATAATTTTCTTTGTTATCAGAACGATTGACTCTCAGCAACCGATTCTATTTGGGAGGAAAATAAAAAGGAAAAATAAGGTTTTGTAGTTTCTATTTCTTCTAATCTCAGTTCTTTCCATCTCTCGATTAACTTCCTCGCGCTTGAAGCTATTCTCTCTACAAATCGACTATTGTATTATCTATGGAGTACTGCTGCCATATTTGGACTGGTGAATCTCTGTCACTTTTGAGGGATCTTGATTAAGTTCATGAAATCATATATATATAATTTGGTTGGCCACACACTTTCTTCTTTTCTGCACGTTCTCTTTCACGGACGTGATGTTACTAGTCGCAGTCTTTTCTATAAATACTATAATAACTTGTGTTGGTACGATTAATCGGAATCAACAATCGAAAAAATCGACAAATTTGGGGGTATTGGTATCGGTATCGAAATCGAAAAAAATTGATGCTTATTTTCCGATGCCAAAACGATTCTTTTAATTGTCTTTTTTTTATTTGATTTTGTTTAAACCAAAATCTTCCATTGTTGTTAATAATGATAAAATAATAAATATTTATTGATTTTAAAATACCAGTAAAGCTATAATATATAGATCATCCTCCACAAGTGTAATTTTACGTTTAGGAAAATGTCTGCATATTTAACACGTGTTTTTTAGAGAAATCAAGGAAAATAACAACTCTATAGTTAAATATTTAGCGATTTATCAAGAATCGAAATCGGAAATTGTATCGGAATCGGGAATTTAGTGTGGAATCGGTAATTGTATCGGAATCGAAAAAATATTGGAATCGTCCCATCGCTAATAGTAACATGATATTATTTATATTGCTGTTTTCTGGGTCAGAATTTATTGTCAAGATTTTAGCTCCTTACATTAACCGGCCTCATGCCTTGTCTGGGCCGATTTTCATAAAAAAAACAGATTTAACCATGTTGGTTTAGGTATAGCTTGTTTTGGTTTTGTGTAGTTCTAAGAGGGCCTTCTTTTTTCAAGACTTCAACTCATTGCTTGCTGCTGAACATGATGTGACTGGCGAATGCCGACGGAGCTGCAGTTACAGTTTTTTTTTTCTAGACAAATGTCCCTCCTTTATGGTTCGGGCTTGACTCTCTCCACATTCCAACATTATGTCACTTTTTCTTACCATGGTGGGAAGGTAAATAATAACTCCTTGCAACAATGAAACAACAGACATTTATTTCCAGGTACTTCTCAGAATAATGCCTTGTCACTTGTTCACACTTGTCGCTATCTCTGTCCTCTGTCTCTAACATGATCATTGGTATGCGCACACGTTCTTCTTTTTATAATCTTTTTCCTTTTTCTTTGCCGTAACGTCACCTCACACACGGCTCAGTCATTTACATACGCGCGTCTGTGCTCTGTTACAGAAGAAAGTATTGTTTCATTTTAGTCCTGTTGTTTTTGATCTTTAGTATATTTCACGGAGAAAACCCACACCGCCCTCTCTTCTATGTCTGTCTGCAACTTATCTGCAACTTACCTTTATTCATTGCCCGAATTCTGTTATTCTTACCTGCAACTTATATTATAATTCCTTATTGCACGGTATTCGGTTTTTGTCCGAATTACTTCATGAAGAACATGAGACTTTATTTATAGAATTTTATTTTTTACATTTTGTATTCAAGTTTACATTAATACAAAAACAATTTTTCGAGAAATATCTTCACTTCGGTTCGTCGAAAGTTTTTGACGGTCGACTATTCTCCAAATGGTCGTTCACTTTTCAGATGACTTCATATTTAACAAGCTAAAAAAGATAAAAACAAACAAAAAAATCTTTTTATTATAAATTTCCGTACAATCCTTAGCGATAGGAATTACACATGGGAATTTCAATATTTTAAGGATGTATGATTAAATAAATATTATAAAGTAAAGCTACGCCTCTTAGCTTATACCTACTTTATTATATATTAGCGGTTCCGGCCGGCTTAGCTCGGGCCCTATGTACTGTTCATAACTTGCCCTACATGTAAATATACCTAATGTAAGATTTCAAGTGTTTAGACCAAAATTTGTCTGAGTAATTTCGTAGACACTGCAGAGGTCAATTTTTTAAAACTTTGAAATTTATTATTTTGGTCAAATAAAACTTTAGCATTTATTATTTCGGTCTAAAATCAAAATACAAAGTTTAACCCATTTTACCTACATCTAAATTTTCAAGTGTTTAGACCCTAAATTGGGGGAGGAATTTGGTAGAATCTGCAAAGGTCAACTCTTTCAACTTTGACCTCTTGGCAGCCAATTTTTCGCCTCAAAACTGCTTAAAATACTTGCCGCATGTCTGAATACCCTAATGTATACATTTCGAATGCTTAGACCCAAAATTGACTGAGTAGTTTGCTAGACATCGCAAAGGTCAAATCATTTAGACTTTTACTTTTTGGCAGCTAAAATTTTCTACCCAAACCGGTTAAAAAGCTTGCCCTATCTCTGAAGACCCCTTTTTGTAAAATTTCAAATGTTTAGGCCAGAAATTGGCTGGGTAATTTGGTAGAGACCGTTGAGGTCATTTTTTTTTTTAATTTTGACATCAATTGTGACTCCATAACATTTATTTTTAGCTGAAATCAAATTAAAAAGTTTGATCCATGTTCAAGTAACCTACATTTAAAATTTCAAGTGTTTAGATTCAAAATTGTCTGATGAGTTTGGTAGAGTTTTCAAAGGTCAAATCGTTGAACTTTGACCCCTTGAAAGCCAAATTTATGGCCGAAAACCGATAAAAAGATTTTCCCAAATCTCAATACACCTTATATCAAATCTCGAGTTTTTAGACCAAAAATTGACAGTTATTTGGTAGGGAAATGTACACACACACACACACACACAGACACACACACACATTTTCACTTTTATAGATATACTAGCAGTTCAGCTCGACTTTGCTTGGGCCCTATGTACTGTTCATAACTTTATGTGCCTATGTATATATTAAAACGTGTGAATATGTACGGTAATGCCTTTCCATATCTTCTTTAACTACTATAGAGAAAAGTTGTTAAAGACCACAGAGGTTAGATTTTCTTTTACTTTGAAACTAATTTTGACTCCTTAACATTTATTGTTTTAGTCTCCAATCAAATTAAAATGTCTGACCCATATCCAAGTAAGCTAAATCTAAAATTTCAAGAGTTTAGACCCAAACCTGGCGGAGAAGTTTGATAGAATATGCAAAGGTCAACTCTTTCAACTTTGACCTTTTGGCAGCCAAATTTTCGCCCAAAAACTGATCAAAAAGCTTGCTGCATGTCTGAATACCCTTTATGTAAAATTTCAAATGTTTAAACCCAAAATTGGCTTCATAGTTTGCTAGAAACCGCAAAGGTCAAATCTTTTGAACTTTAATCACTTGAAACCCAAATTTTCAGCAAAAAAAAACGATTAAAAAGCTTGCCTTGTGTCTGAATCCACTTAATGTAAAATTTCAAATGTTTAGACCAAAAATTGGCTGAGTAATTTCGTAGAGACCGAAGAGGTCCATTTTTTTTATAAAACTTTGGCCCCAATTATGACCTCTTAACATTTATTGTTTTGGGCTCAAATCAAATTATAAAGTTAGATCCATGCCCAAGTAATCTATATATAAAATCTCAAGTGTTGAGACCCAAAATTAGCGGAGGAGTTTGGTAGAGTTCTCAAACAGCGAATCGTTGAACTTTGACCCGTTAACAGCAAAATTTCTGGTCGAAAACCGATTAAAAAGATTTCCCCAAATCTCAATACACCGGCAGACCGAAAATTGACAGAGTTATTTGTTAGGGACGTGTACACAGACACATACACACACAGACATTTTCTCTTTTATAGATATATAGATAGATATATCTATATATATAGTATAGTACATATATATATATATATATATATATAGATAGATAGATAGATATATATATAGTATAGTACATATATATATATATATATATATATATATATATATATATATTATTGGAATTCATTCCCTTTTCCTTGTACCTATTTGTGAATTATTCCACAGATTTCTGCCTTTTGGATTACTTTGGATCATCTTCCAATTACGCGATTCCCTTGGATTTTACTTGTGCGAATGGAAATTTAACTAACTTTCTTGAATTCTGCATCTTTGGATTTTATTGGATATTTTACCCTTCACCAGACTATCCATACACGTAAAATCACTTTTTTATTCACCCTATTCCCTCTGCTTCACTATTTTTTACCAAATAAGATCTATGACTTACTTGTAGTTTCATTAAATACTTTTGCAAGCAAAATCCGATCCCGCATTTTGCTAAATCCTACCCTCTGATGAGAAGGAAAGTATTTCTTCGAAACTCTGCAGATTAAGGACTATCCACTTATTTAGTGTTTCCTTTTTAAAATTATATATGTTTTTAACTCTTTTTTAAAGTGTTTTTAACATGTTTTATTAACTACTTGTTCTTATATATATATATATATATATATATATATATATATATATATATATATATATTGTGAACTTTGAGTGTTATTAAGCTCGGTAACCCGAGAGGTTGCCAAGAACTTTAAAACTATCTGATACAGCCTAACGAGAAGGGTCGCGGTTCAACTAAATTTATATGCGCAATCTGTTCCTGGGTAAGATTTCATCACCAACAACAAGATCCTTGAGTGCGTGCATGTGCCCGGTATGTACGCGTTCTTGCGACTGCGTTGGCTTGGACATGTCTGCCGGATGGAAAATAACAGAGTCCTGAAAGACCTCCTCTTCCCGTTCAGCTTCGATTTAAAGGCACGTAAAAGAGATATGAAAGGTCGACAGAGACCTGGGAAACAAGTTGGTTTTCGGGCTAAAATCGCAGTGTACTATCTGTTCCAGTGTTGCACTTCACCTTTTCTGTCCTCGGTCTGTGGAGGAGAAATCCTTCATGACTGGGACAATTTTAATTTTTGTTCCTAACCAGAGTGTCCCACTTTGGGGAGCCGGATTTTCCTCACATTAAAAACCGACCTTGTGTATAACTCTGCCCTCATGAGGAGGCAAGTATATAGGAACTAGGAGACACTTTCTGGTCAGCGAGATTAGTGGAAACATCAGGCAACCAGCAGTCACAAGAGGCTAAGCTCCATTCGCCGTGGCAGGAAAGCGAGCCCGACGCAAAGAATGACTGCGCCGCCTGCCACCAGCGTCCTCTTAAGGGCACAGAAGCAAGATTAATGGACGTCAATGAGTGTTAAGACGATTAATTAGAATCAAAATCGAGAATCGAAAGATGCGGGATTTTCAGGAGTTCCAGAATCAGTATGGAAATCGGAAAAAATTAGTGCCCATTTTCTTATGTTAAAGCCGATTTTTGTTGTTTATTTTGATTTTCCATGGCTCGTATTAATGGTGATGAATATATATCGATTTTAAACTACTAGTAAAACTAAAATCTATAGATCATCCCCAAAATGTACTTTTACGTTTGTGAAAATAAGCGCATATATTATAAGGGTGTTGCGGTATAAATAATTCCCCTTCCCCAAAAAAATAACTCTATATTTAGAAATTTAAAAAGAATGGAAACGGTAATCGTAATCGAAATCGGGAATTTAAAACACAATAGATAGTTTTATGGGAATCAGGAACTATCTTGGAATCGTCCCATCACTAATATCAAATAAATATCTTGGAATCGTCCCATCACTAATATCAAATAAATATCAATAAATGCTTGTAAGTTCGATTCATGACTCGGGATGGGTTTAGCCGCACTGAGGAACTGTGATATACGAAACATTCTGTCTGTGGATGTCTTTATATAAGGCTTCTTTTCGTTTGAGCACTTTTTCTTTTTGTTTATTTAGCATAATGCAAAGTTTGTGTAAATAAACAAATACATTAAGCGTTTGAAAAGTAGCGGTCAAATTTTTATAAAACAAACATTTGAACATATCATTTACGAGCGCCAACCACAGGGCTCATTTAGTTAAATTGCCGACTGTCAACTAGATCGTTATAGGCTCGATTCTAGTATAACCACACTGAGGAACTGTGATACAAAGAAAATAGTCTGTCTAATGAATGGCTATATAAATTGTTTTACCTGTTGGTACAATTTTCACTTGGATTCCATTCTCGCCAGTCAAGAAGCACGTGTTCTTGAAACATTGGTTGCCTTTCTTGCTCTTCCAGGTGTTGCCGGGGTCGACACACTTGCCCTTATCATCAGCGCATCCTTTGCGAAATAAAACAGTGCCCATGAATAAATTGAAAAATGTTGAAGAGAATTTGAATGTCAAAGTTATTATATTTGATTTCAAATACTTCTCATAATACGATCATCTTCTATGGGATCCAAATTCTGACTGCAAAATTCAGCTTTAATATATATATATTCACTATATTGCTCTGTAATCACAATGAGCTTCTTAAATAAGGATTGATATATATTATAAGGAAATCAAATATATGTCCACAGAAATATAATATATGTATGTATGTATATATATATATATATATACATATATATATATATATATATATATATATATACATACATACATACATATATATATTTCTGTGGACATATATTTGATTTCCTTATAATATATATATCAATCCTTATTTAAGAAGCTCAATGTGATTACAGAGCAATATAGTGAATGAATAACAAATTGATATAAACTGATTGATATGATAATTAAGTGATTGATTTTTCGCTACAAAACAAATACTGTCTAGAATTGTAAATGTCAACTGAATTCAAGGAATAAATTATAAGATGGCCAACATCATAAAGATTGAAATATAGACTTTCGTCATTCATTCAGTATATATATATATATATATATATATATATATATATATATATATATATATATATATATATACTAGCAAAAGTACCCGTCGTTGACTGAGTTCAAAAACAGCTTACTTATGAAAGTATGATAGGTTATGAAAAGGAAAGGTTGTAAAGAGATAGCTTTGAATTTGGGGGTATCAAAACCAAAGCAAAATATGATGAAAGTAAAAATAAAATAGATAAACCCCATAATTTATTATACCATAACTGTTAACACTGAAACACTTATCACAATATTCTGTAGATCTATATTAAAAACCCTTGTTAAACTTTGTGACATATTTCCATTCTATGGAGGTCAGGCGCGAACGAACACCCCATAATTTTATATACCATATTTCTTCAAACTGAAACATAATTATCAAAGTATACTTACGCAGATATATATGAAAAGTTTTTATTAAAGTGTGTGCCTATTTCCATTCTATGGATGCCAGGCGCGAACGCAGACCCCACAATTTTATTATACCATCCCTATTTAAGTATGTACATCTATATCAAAAACACTTGTAAACGTTTTTTTTTTTTAATTTGATATTTTTAATTTGTATACTTTGTGGACCAGGCGCGTACGCAGACCCCACAATTTTAATGAATCGTCATCATGCCAGATTAAACATACCCATTCCTGTGTCTCGATACATCTTCTATCATTATATGTAATCAGTTTTCTATAATAGTCAACCATATAGGAGCCTCTTTGTGACTAGACATACACACAGACGTTCAGCTTTATATTATTTATATATATATATATATATATATATATATATATATATATATATATATATATATATATATATATATATAAGTGACCTTATCTGTGTAGCGTCCTAAACTAAGGGACAACATTTTAAAAAGCTAATATTTGTTAGAAATAACAACTGTGAAAAGCTGAAATTTTTAGTATGTTATTATGGATGATAACGACTATCAGTTGTCAAAATTTCAGTTTTTCACAGTTGTTATTTTCTAAGAAATATTAGGTTTTAAAATTTGTTCCCTTAATTTTGACGCTACTGTATATATATATATATATATATATATATATATATATAGAGAGAGAGAGAGAGAGAGAGAGAGAGAGAGAGAGAGAGAGAGAGAGAGAGAGAGAGAATTAGACCGAAAGTCTAGAGGAGCAAAGTTTAATTTAATGTATTAATACTTTAAAGGAACAGTTGTCATAGTACTGCAGATATATAATAAGCTCAATAGGTATATGTATCCTAGAGCTATATTAATATTGAGGAAAAAGATAATTGTAAATTATGAATTAGTTTCAAAAAGATTTTGTTTTGTTTCTCACTTTGAAACTCATTCATAATTTACAATTATTAATCTTTATCTCAATAGCATATATATATATATATATATATATATTTAATTTACTCACATAATATTAATATACGAAAGTATAGATTTATGCGTAAGCTTTAAGTATTTACTTCAAAAGTGCTCAATACGTAAGTAGAGCTAGTTAGTAAGTTATAAAATGTGTAGTAAGTTATAAAATGTATATGGCGATTAAGCTACACTGAATATTCCGCGTTTCATCCACTTTGGGATTCTTCAGGCTTATATATATATATATATATATATATATATATATATATATATATATATATATATATATATATATATATGAATGATGATGATGAGAGTAATGGAAATAGTATTCCCTTAAAATAGAGAAATAAAAAGGAATAAACCGAGTTATGTGTGCATCAACGTTTCATCTTTATTTTTAGGAAGTATCGAGATAAAAACGAAACGTTGATGAACACATAACTCGGTGTGTTCCTTTAATTTCTTTCTTTCTCTCTCTCTCTCTCTCTCTCTCTCTCTCTCTCTCTCTCTCTGTCTATATATATATATATATATATATAGAGAGAGAGAGAGAGAGAGAGACAGACAGACAGAGAAATAGAGAAATAGATATATATATCATCATCATCATCATCATCATCGGCGGTCACTCGTGTCCGAGTAAGACTGTCCTCCGTTGTGGCTTCTGTGGGTCCTCAGGTGAGCATAGAGCCCAATCCTAGACCCAATTTTTCTTGTGCAGTTTGGGCAGATAGAGGTAGTGGTGGTGGGGTGGGGGTTGGGTGTGTCTGGTTGATAATCTGTCCTTTCTGTGCTTGCGTTTATCCTCAGCAGCTTTATTTAGGTCACTACTATAAAGCGCAGCACCTTCATGGACAGCGCTCCTCCATGCCAACCTGCTCCCAGCCACGTCCTCCCATGTCTCAAGGTCCATGTGAAACCGCTTTAGATTTACTTTGATGTTGTCCTTATACCTCATCTTTTGGCCACATATATACACACAAAATGCGTACATGCTATTGTTTTTGTTAGCCAATCAGCTTTCTACTTATCCTAATCAGCCAATGGGCAGGCACTTACAGGACAAAAGCACAGTTGACCTCTGGTTCACCCCTTGTCTTTGCGTATTCATGGGAAGAGTATATATCCTTTTGTTGTAGTAAGCTGGCCTACTTTCAGTCTAGCTGTAGTTGCATATGTTATTTTTTTGGTTTTTCTTAAATCCATGTTTCGGATATTATGTTAGTTTTATATATATATATATATATATATATATATATATATATATATATATATATATATATGCAGATAGAGAGAGAGACAGAGAGACAGAGAGAGAAACAGAGAAAGACTTATTAATATATATGTTTATTTATTTATTTTCTATTGTTATTTTCAATTTCCAAATTTATTTTTTATCGCTATCGTAAACGTTTATCCTATACACGCAGTTGTTCGCTATTTCTCTCCTACAGTTTAATAAATGTTGGGGTTCTTTAAAGAATAGGATAGCAAATTTTTCATTTAGGCATAATCTACATAAGCCACGGTCGTGTCCTCAATGTATTTGTTCCAATTTATGTTAGCTCGAAATTTCTTTTGCTATACTTACGTGAGGCAGTCACAGCAGTTCTCCATCCGTATTTGCCTTGCTTAAGACATTGTTTTTCGAAGCATCCAGGTCCGTTATTTTCGATCCATTTCTGATCGAATTTCATGCACTTGCCGTTCTTCAGAGTACAACCATTGCAGGCTGCTGAAAAAAAAAAGGGAAAACAGAGAAATGTTTAAGTCGGTCCACCTACATAATATTTTACTACTTTCCCCATTACAAACGAAGTACTGGCCGCGTAGACATATACTGTATCGTCGGAAGTTTTCTGTTCTTACTCCCTGAGTTACAATTATTGATGGCAGCTCAAGTGTTAATAAAACAGAGTTATAATATGTTGTTGTCCTTTGATGATTTGAAGCCGTTTTTTTTATTTATATATACTATTAGATCCCATTTGACTACGGACAAACTTCTCTTTGGACTACTGCACTGCCCGGAAAAAAAACAATTTTCATTATTTCAGCTTTTTGTAAACTTTCCAATCGGATTTTTGAAAACATTCCAATCGGATTATATGCATTGTCACGCTGGATTTATCTTGGAATACATTCTATCTAAAAAACTATTTTGCATTTTCGATCAACTCTAGAGGAGTTTCATTCAAGCTGAAATATTATGCGCGGTTTGTGTTTTTATATTAGTTTTTTACATATCCGACATTTTTT